>NC_134687.1:4248068-4284525 GCF_050947455.1 Rhinoderma darwinii
TTTCATTGGGGTACAAACTGTATTCTGCAGATGATTTGCACCTAAATGGAAGGGGGTCCGCTGTGCTGGGGGAGAGAATTCTAGCTGGGGTGGCGGAGTATTTAAACTAGGGCTGAGGAGGGAGGTCAATGTAGAAAAAAAAGGGGTAGCCAGGTCAGAGAGGGGTCAGACTATATTGGTGGGGGGAGAAACAGAATGTGGGGAGAGGACTAGACAACAAGATAAGGAGATCCTTTCGTTACAAAACATCAGTGTAAATAAAAAGGCCCGATTAATGTCAAATCACATTTCTGATAATAAAAGTGAAAAACTGACAGGCAAGTTAAAGTGTATGTTCACAAATGCCAGAAGTCTAGCAAGCAAAATGGGGGAGCTGGAGGCCTTGATACTGGAAGAAAATATAGATATAGTTGGTGTTGCTGAAACATGGCTGGACTCTTCACATGACTGGGCTGTAAATCTACAGGGTTTTACACTTTTTCGTAAAGACAGGACAAATAGGAAAGGTGGTGGTGTATGTCTGTATGTGAGCAGTGATATGAAGATGGTGGTGTATGTCTGTATGTGAGAAATGATATGAAGGCAGTGGTGTATGTCTGTATGTGAGAAGCGATATGAAGGTGGTGGTGTATGTCTGTATGTGAGAAGTGATATGAAGGCGGTGGTGTATGTCTGTATGTGAGAAATGATATGAAGGTGGTGGTGTATGTATGTATGTGAGAAGTGATATGAAGGCGGTGGTGTATGTCTGTATGTGAGAAGTGATATGAAGGTGAGTGTGAAAGAGACAATAGTGGGTGAAGACTGTGAGGAGGTTGAAACCTTGTGGGTGGAACTAGAAAGGGAGGTAAACACTGAAAAAATTACTTTTGGTGTAATCTATAGACCCCCCAATATAACTGAGGAGATGGAAGGTCAGCTATATAAACAGATGGAGCGGGCTGCACAGGCGGGTACTGTAGTGATAATGGGAGATTTTAATTTCCGGGATATTAATTGGTGTCATGGTTCGGCTTCAACTGCAAAGGGGAGACATTTCCTCAACCTGTTGCAGGAAAATTTTATGGGCCAGTTTGTGGAAGACCCGACTAGAGGTGAAGCTCTGTTGGATCTGGTCATTTCTAATGATGCAGATCTTGTTGGGAATGTCAATGTTCGTGAAAACCTCGGTAACAGTGATCACAATATAGTTACATTTTACCTATACTGTAAAAAACAAACGCAGGCTGGGAGGGCAAAAACATTTAATTTTAAGAAAGCCAATTTCCCCAGGATGAGGCGGCAATTCAGGATATAGACTGGGAAGAACTAATGTCAAATAATGGAACAAATGATAAATGGGAGATTTTCAAATCTACTTTGAGTTATTATAGTGCAAAATTTATTCCTACAGGTAATAAGTATAAACGACTCAAATTAAACCCCACATGGCTTACACCTTCTGTGAAAGGGGCAATACATGACAAAAAAAGGGCATTTAAAAAATACAAATCTGAGGGTACAGCTGTAGCCTTTGTAAAATATAAAGAGCTTAATAAAATCTGTAAAAATGTAATAAAATTAGCAAAAATACAAAATGAAAGGCAGGTGGCCAAGGATAGTAAAACAAATCCTAAAAAATTCTTCAAGCATATAAATGCAAAAAAGCCAAGGTCTGAACATGTAGGACCCCTAGATAATGGTAATGGGGAGTTGGTCACAGGGGATCAAGAGAAGGCAGAGTTACTAAATGGGTTCTTTAGCTCTGTATATACAACTGAAGAAAGAGCAGCTGATGTAGCCGGTGCCAGTGCTGAGCAGCTGATGTAGCCGGTGCCAGTGCTGTTAATATATCAGTTGATATACTGAATTGGATGAATGTAGAGATGGTCCAAGCTAAATTAAATAAAATAAATGTGCACAAGGCCCCGGGACCAGATGGGTTACACCCTAGAATTCTTAAAGAGCTTAGTTCAGTTATTTCTGTCCCCCTTTTCATAATATTCAGAGATTCTCTAGTGACTGGTATAGTGCCAAGGGACTGGCGCAGGGCAAATGTGGTGCCTATTTTCAAAAAGGGCTCTAGGTCTTCCCCGGGTAATTATAGACCAGTAAGCTTAACATCCATCGTGGGGAAAATGTTTGAGGGGCTATTGAGGGACTATATACAGGATTATGTGACAATAAATAGCATTATAAGTGACAGCCAGCACGGTTTTACTAAGGACAGAAGTTGTCAAACTAACCTAATCTGTTTTTATGAAGAGGTGAGCAGAAGCCTAGACAGAGGGGCCGCTGTGGATTTAGTGTTTATATGAGGGGTGAGCAGAAGCTTAGACAGAGGGGCCGCTGTGGATTTAGTGTTTTTGGACTTTGCAAAGGCATTTGACACTGTCCCCCATAGACGCCTAATGGGTAAATTAAGGACTATAGGTTTAGAAAATATAGTTAGTAATTGGATTGAGAATTGGCTCAAGGACCGTATCCAGAGAGTTGTGGTCAATGATTCCTACTCTGAATGGTCACCGGTTATAAGTGGTGTACCCCAGGGTTCAGTGCTGGGACCCCTATTATTCAACTTATTTATTAATGATATAGAGGAAGGGATTAATAGCACTATTTCTATTTTTGCAGATGACACCAAGCTATGTAATATAGTTCAGACTATGGAAGATGTTCATGAATTACAGGCAGATTTAAACAAACTAAGTGTTTGGGCGTCCACTTGGCAAATGAAGTTTAATGTAGATAAATGTAAAGTTATGCATCTGGGTACCAACAACCTGCATGCATCATATGTCCTAGGGGGCGCTACACTGGCGGATTCACTTGTTGAGAAGGATCTGGGTGTACTTGTAAATCATAAACTCAATAACAGCATGCAGTGTCAATCAGCTGCTTCAAAGGCCAGCAGGATATTGTCGTGTATTAAAAGAGGCCTGGACTCGCGGGACAGAGATGTAATAATGCCACTTTACAAAGCATTAGTGAGGCCTCATCTAGAATATGCAGTTCAGTTCTGGGCTCCAGTTCATAGAAAGGATGCCCTGGAGTTGGAAAAAATACAAAGAAGAGCAACGAAGCTAATAAGGGGCATGGAGAATTTAAGTTATGAGGGAAGATTGAAAGAATTAAACCTATTTAGCCTTGAAAAAAGACGACTAAGGGGGGACATGATTAACTTATATAAATATATTAATGGCACATACAAAAAATATGGTGATATCCTGTTCCTTGTAAAACCCGCTCAAAAAACAAGGGGGCACTCCCTCCGTCTGGAGAAAAAAAGGTTCAAGCTGCAGAGGCGACAAGGCTTCTTTACAGTAAGAACGGTGAATTTATGGAATAGCCTACCGCAGGAGCCGCCACAGCAGGGACAGTAGACACCGCAGGAGCCGTCACAGCAGGGACAGGAGACACCGCAGGAGCCGTCACAGCAGGGACAGGAGACACCGCAGGAGCCGTCACAGCAGGGACAGTAGATGGCTTTAAAAAATGGTTAGATAATTTCCTAGAACAAAAAAATATTAGCTCCTATGTGTAGAAATTTTCCCTTCCCTTTTCCCTTCCCTTGGTTGAACTTGATGGACATGTGTCTTTTTTCAGCCGTACTAACTATGTAACTATGTAACTATGTTGCAGGCTGGCTCTGTATATGCGCATGTTGCAGGCTGGCTCTGTATAGGTACATGTTGCAGGCTGGCTCTGTATAGGTACATGTTGCAGGCTGGCTCTGTATAGGTACATGTTGCAGGCTGGCTCTGTATAGCTGCATGTTGCAGGCTGGCTCTGTATAGGTGCATGTTGCAGGCTGGCTCTGTATATGCGCATGTTGCAGGCTGGCTCTGTATAGGCGCATGTTGCAAGCTGGCTCTGTATAGGTGCATGTTGCAGGCTGGCTCTGTATAGGTGCATGTTGCAGGCTGGCTCTGTATAGGTGCATGTTGCAGGCTGGCTCTGTATAGGTGCATGTTGCAGGCTGGCTCTGTATAGGTGCATGTTGCAGGCTGGCTCTGTATAGGTGCATGTTGCAGGCTGGCTCTGTATAGGTGCATGTTGCAGGCTGGCTCTGTATAGGTGCATGTTGCAGGCTGGCTCTGTATAGGTACATGTTGCAGGCTGGCTCTGTATAGGTGAATGTTGCAGGCTGGCTCTGTATAGGTGCATGTTGCAGGCTGGCTCTGTATAGGTGCATGTTGCAGGCTGGCTCTGTATAGGTGCATGTTGCAGGCTGGCTCTGTATAGGTACATGTTGCAGGCTGGCTCTGTATAGGTGTATGTTGCAGGCTGGCTCTGTATAGGTGCATGTTGCAGGCTGGCTCTGTATAGGTGCATGTTGCAGGCTGGCTCTGTATAGGTACATGTTGCAGGCTGGCTCTGTATAGGTGTATGTTGCAGGCTGGCTCTGTATAGGTGCATGTTGCAGGCTGGCTCTGTATAGGTACATGTTGCAGGCTGGCTCTGTATAGGTGCATGTTGCAGGCTGGCTCTGTATAGGTACATGTTGCAGGCTGGCTCTGTATAGCTGCATGTTGCAGGCTGGCTCTGTATAGGTGCATGTTGCAGGCTGGCTCTGTATAGGTACATGTTGCAGGCTGGCTCTGTATAGGTGCATGTTGTAGGCTGGCTCTGTATAGGTGCATGTTGCAGGCTGGCTCAGTATAGGTGCATGTTGCAGGCTGGCTCAGTATAGGTGCATGTTGCAGGCTGGCTCTGTATAGGCGCATGATGCAGGCTGGCTCTGTATAGGCGCATGTTGCAGGCTGGCTCTGTATAGGTGCATGTTGCAGGCTGGCTCTGTATAGGTACATGTTGCAGGCTGGCTCTGTATAGGTACATGTTGCAGGCTGGCTCTGTATAGGTGCATGTTGCAGGCTGGCTCTGTATAGGTGAATGTTGCAGGCTGGCTCTGTATAGGTACATGTTGCAGGCTGGCTCTGTATAGGTGCATGTTGCAGGCTGGCTCTGTATAGGTGCATGTTGCAGGCTGGCTCTTTATAGGTACATGTTGCAGGCTGGCTCTGTATAGGTGCATGATGCAGGCTGGCTCGGTATAGGTACATGTTGCAGGCTGGCTCTGTATAACTGCATGTTGCAGGCTGGCTCTGTATAGGTGCATGTTGCAGGCTGGCTCTGTATAGGTGCATGTTGCAGGCTGGCTCTGTATAGGTACATGTTGCAGGCTGGCTCTGTATAGGTACATGTTGCAGGCTGGCTCTGTATAGGTGCATGATGCAGGCTGGCTCGGTATAGGTGCATGTTGCAGGCTGGCTCTGTATAGGTGCATGTTGCAGGCTGGCTCTGTATAGCTGCATGTTGCAGGCTGGCTCTGTATAGGTGCATGTTGCAGGCTGGCTCTGTATAGGTACATGTTGCAGGCTGGCTCTGTATATGCGCATGTTGCAGGCTAGCTCTGTATAGGTACATGTTGCAGGCTGGCTCTGTATAGGTACATGTTGCAGGCTGGCTCTGTATAGGTACATGTTGCAGGCTGGCTCTGTATAGGTACATGTTGCAGGCTGGCTCTGTATAGGTGCATGTTGCAGGCTGGCTCTGTATATGCGCATGTTGCAGGCTGGCTCTGTATAGGCGCATGTTGCAGGCTGGCTCTGTATAGGCGCATGTTGCAGGCTGGCAATGTAAAGGTGCATGTTGCAGGCTGGCTCTGTATAGGTGCATGTTGCAGGCTGGCTCTGTATAGCTGCATGTTGCAGGCTGGCTCTGTATAGGTGCATGTTGCAGGCTGGCTCTGTATAGGTGCATGTTGCAGGCTGGCTCTGTATAGGTACATGTTGCAGGCTGGCTCTGTATAGGTGAATGTTGCAGGCTGGCTCTGTATAGGTGCATGTTGCAGGCTGGCTCTGTATAGGTGCATGTTGCAGGCTGGCTCTGTATAGGTGCATGTTGCAGGCTGGCTCTGTATAGGTACATGTTGCAGGCTGGCTCTGTATAGGTGTATGTTGCAGGCTGGCTCTGTATAGGTGCATGTTGCAGGCTGGCTCTGTATAGGTGCATGTTGCAGGCTGGCTCTGTATAGGTGCATGTTGCATGCTGACTCTGTATAGGTACATGTTGCAGGCTGGCTCTGTATAGGTGCATGTTACAGGATTGCTCTGTATAGGTGCATGTTGCAGGCTGGCTCTGTATAGGTACATGTTGCAGGCTGGCTCTGTATAGGTGTATGTTGCAGGCTGGCTCTGTATAGGTGCATGTTGCAGGCTGGCTCTGTATAGGTGCATGTTGCAGGCTGGCTCTGTATAGGTACATGTTGCAGGCTGGCTCTGTATAGGTGCATGTTGCAGGCTGGCTCTGTATAGGTGCATGTTGCAGGCTGGCTCTGTATAGGTACATGTTGCAGGCTGGCTCTGTATAGGTGTATGTTGCAGGCTGGCTCTGTATAGGTACATGTTGCAGGCTGGCTCTGTATAGGTACATGTTGCAGGCTGGCTCTGTATAGGTACATGTTGCAGGCTGGCTCTGTATAGCTGCATGTTGCAGGCTGGCTCTGTATAGGTGCATGTTGCAGGCTGGCTCTGTATAGGTACATGTTGCAGGCTGGCTCTGTATAGGTGTATGTTGCAGGCTGGCTCTGTATAGGTGCACGTTGCAGGCTGGCTCTGTATAGGTGCATGTTGCAGGCTGGCTCTGTATAGGTGCATGTTGCAGGCTGGCTCTGTATAGGTACATGTTGCAGGCTGGCTCTGTATAGGTACATGTTGCAGGCTGGCTCTGTATAGGTGCATGTTGCAGGCTGGCTCTGTATAGGTACATGTTGCAGGCTGGCTCTGTATAGGTGCATGCTGCAGGCTGGCTCTGTATAGGTGCATGTTATGGACTTTGGGCCAGTTCACATCAGCATTGGCTTCTGTTCTTCTGTTCCGTTCAAGACTGTGCACACCGCTGATACCCCCCATTTGGCTATGGGAGAAATACGTAGCCCTGTAACAATGACTCAAACGAGGCTTTCTTTATTTTATAACGTGGGTTGACACGAGGGTCGGCACCAGCTTTATTATATTTATATTTTTTTATTTTTGCTTTTAGTTATAACAATAACTGATTGCAACAATGTATATGCATAACTTATTACCCGAAAGCCAGCCGCCTAAGGCAGGGCATGTAGGTCAGATCTCTACCCAACACCGCCACGAGGAGGGTGTGCACTCACCACTGCACACACCAACTCCCCACGACCCCCGGTCAACCTCATCATGGCCTCCTCCATACCATCCTGGAGCCCGGACAAAAATATGTCCAAACCGATATCGGTCAGGTGCACGCCGTCCTGCAGTAGCAGACCTCTGTTGTCTCCCTCCAGCTGTCTGTGCCTGATCACCACGCCGCCTCCAGCTCTAACAAACCTCTAGACCCTAGTATTCAAGAGGCACCTGCCCAGCTCAATGGCATGCATGTCTCTGGCCCCTTGCCATACCGCTCTAGGTATTACCTCCGACCAGACCAAAACCAAGTCCTGGAAAAACTATGTGAACCTCTCCAAATCAGACTGGATGAGAGTGATCAGCTCCCCCAAGCGGACGGAACATAAATCGTTACCCCCAAAGTGGATCACCAACACTGTAGAAATGGAACGATTCCTGCTGATAGCAACCACCACGGGCAAAACATCCAACCATCTCAGGCCTCTGAGACCCCTCCAGCGAACATCGGCCCCCATCAGACCCGGCGAGAGACCTCCTGGTCGTATGGCCGCGCTCTGCTCAGAAAACATACGCGTGCCCGAGGATCCATATTGTGGGGCGTGAACCTGAAACAAGAAACAAAATGTAATGCAAAACCAAACCAAATCAGGGCGGATATATCCGGGAAAGCAATCAGACCCCCAATGACCAATGCGGCAGACTTCATCGTCGGGCAAGCCCAGGCCACTAGCAGTGGTTGCTGCACCAATGCGGAACGAATGTGTCCCAAATTCTTTGGGCAGGAGGCCCGAACCTGCTAGTGCCGATCTAAACACTGACAAAAATTGAAACCTAGTAAGGGGTTTTCCATCAACGTGTGACAGGAATTGCGAACCCGACAACCGGGAGCGCAGGTAACAGGACACGGCCTCCACTGGGTATGCAGGACTAGGTACGGGCCGTAGGGAAACCCAACAACCTCTGCCAAATATATCCGTTTTAGATTTGCGTATGCGAAAACGGACCCCCGATTTGGACAACGCTACATCTTCAAATAGCAAACCCCCAGGGCGTGAAGAGCTAATAGCTATTAGTTCAGAAATGCGCGAGACGAAGGCTGCAGTAAACAGAGAAACCTCAAACGGGGAAGAACATGTGTCTGGGAGGACCGCTAACAACTTAAGGAGTATGGGATAAGAAACTGGCCGCCTGGCTTCCCGCCTTACTGATGACTTCTTCCACCCCATTAAAGCCTGAACTATGAAGAAGGATTTAGTGACGTCGGGCCAGGAGCGCAATTTAAAGAAAAAGGTCATGCCCGGCGAGACGGCGCTGTGCGCACATGCCGGACACGCCACACACTAACAAAAGAGACAGATATTCTAAGACATAAGTCGACAAGGGACCTTCGGCAGGACATAATTCGCGCAACCCCACCACATCCAGCCATTCATTCCACGCTTTACCGTATGCCGCCCAGGTAGCCGGGGCAAGAGATGACCCCACGAGGGGGACCAGCTGAGATCCAGCATTCTCCACAACGCATCCGGTCAGCTGGCCCCTTCCACATCCGCCTGAGGGCAAAGCGAGCGAAACACCTGCCAATGGAAACGTGACAAAGCATCAGCTATCTTATTTTGTACTCCT
Organism: Rhinoderma darwinii; assembly: GCF_050947455.1. Classification (NCBI taxonomy): domain Eukaryota; kingdom Metazoa; phylum Chordata; class Amphibia; order Anura; family Rhinodermatidae; genus Rhinoderma; species Rhinoderma darwinii. Next base: position 4,256,834 of record NC_134687.1, read on the forward strand.
GGAATGTGGCGAACACTGAACTGTATGTTGTGCTGAGGACATCTCAGAACCAAGCGTCTAATGAGGAGAACCACCGGCGCTGAGCAAGAAGACAAATGGTTAACAGCATCAACCACATCTGGCAACTTGGTGAGGAGACGGGGCCAACAAAAAGAAAGTCGTCAAGGTAGTGTGACGTGGAGGACGAGCCTGTGACATCCTTTAACACCCACTCAAGGAATGAACTAAACACCTCGAAGTAGAAACAAGAGATCGAACACCCCATGGGAAGGCACATATCATAACCGGCCAGCGCGACAAACTAAATCAACTGCCCTGTCGAACGATACATAAGACACTGCGGCGAGGTCTTTATTAATCCCATCATTCACGGAAGTGCCTTGCGGGTGTTCACCATGTGATGGATCAGATGAAACGTGCCAGGCTCTTTTTTGGGAAAAACACCTAGGGGAGAAACGGGCATGTTAGGGAATGGTAAATCCGCGAAGGGGCCAGCCACCCAACCTAGCTCCAATTCCTTGCCTATTTTTTCTGCGATCACCGACCTATTTTAAATTGCCCAAGAACGTGGGCGAGGGGCTATAAACAAACGGAAAAAAGAAACCAAAGGAAAAACTCGTCCTAAGCAATGCGACTTCCCCCATCTTGGGGTACCTGTATAACCATGTTAGCATCTCTACCAAGGGGACTGGGGTCCTCGATCCCACCCGTATTACTGGGACGGGGGCTGTAGAGGTACGGAGGCTGCAAAGTACTGCGGGGTGGAGCCACCGCAGGAGGAGCACTCATGTTTAAACTTGCAGGAACCGTAAAACTTGCAGTGGCCCTCAGTGAAAAGCCAGCAAGACCAGGTTCGCCTGCTGCCGAGGCCCCCAGCCCCAGCGGCCAAGTCGCCGGACACCGGAGGAGAGGGGGCCCCCGGCTAAAAGGGGCGCTGCGACATCATAAGCTAAAGCCACACGTCCGTTGCATTGGTATCCCACCCCACCTCTAGTTTTTGAGCCATCCGTCTGCGGAACTCTTCGTCGTACCGCCACTACGCCGTTCCCCCATGTGACTTATACGCGCTGAAGATGGTGTCTAGGTAGACGAAGAGCTGAAAGGACTTATCTGGGAACTTTTGGGATACTACACAGCCTAACCACCTGTAACCAATTATTAAAAGTTTTAGGTACCCTAGGCTTAGAGGGAACGCCTCTTTCAAAGCGGCACTCCTTGTCGATTGTCGCCGAATCCACCGACACCAAGGACCAGATATCAATGTATTCATTCCTTGCTATCTTTTCCTTGGTATCTTCAGACAAGTGAGAGTACCGAGAGGGGCTATACCGCAAAAGTACGTATCCCTGAAGGCGGGCAGAGAAGGAGTAGCAGTGGACGTGGATGCTTCCACTAAAATCTTACCGGCCTCCGCCTGCGAGACCGGTGCAACTGAAACGGATGGGGTGCCCGCCAACAGGGAACGCAACACATACAACAATTCTGAATCAGAAGACCCCCTCGTTCCCCAAGCCCAAAGGCAATCTAACTCACCGAGTCCAGTAGCTGAAGTAGGTACCAGAGCCATCGAGGGTGGAGGTAGATGAGGTGGAGGCGGAGGAACAGGTGCTTAGGCTGCTACTGTACCCTCCGTGTTCCGTGATCCCGTTTGGCGATGACCATGAGATGAGCGGTGGGTATGGTGCCGCCTGTCGCGGCTGCCCCACGGACTGCCGTGGGTAGACAAACCAGTGCGCGAGCTCATGGATCTTGAACTTGAAGAAGGTGATCTCCTGTGTCATGTACGACGACGCCTGGACCGACGCAAAGAACAACATCTAGAAGAACGCCGTGAGCGAGAGCGAACCGTATGGCTAGTGTCCCTGGAGCTCACGGATGAAGCACGTTCAACATGCTCAGCCAGCACATAAGCGGGGCCCAAATCAGTATGACCACTGCAGCATGAGGAGCAGAGGAAGGGTTCTCCCTCACCAGTGGTAGATCCTGCTCGCAGGGGAAGAATTCCTCACCGCTGTCCACCAATGATCCGTCATCTTGCTCATCCGGCGGGGGAGGGGAGATGTCCTTCCAGCCTCCGCTGGCAGTTGCTTACGGTTAGAGCCGTGGAGCCTGTCCCGACTGTTCGATGTCCGGAGCTAACCGGAAAGCTGGGGGCAGCGGCGCTCCCCCTTGGAAGATCCACAGTGGTGGCAGCGGTAAACGCCGCCTGCATCCTGGTCTGCAAGGCCTTACTCTGCACGGTCACTGGGCGAGCTCTAGCCCGACCCAGGCCAGAGGAAGACATCAGGCCTGGTGACGGAGGAATGACATCCTCATCATCACCGGCCGCCAAGTCTCGCGAGCTTTGCGGCGGGACTGGCGGCCGGGATTCCGACCGCACATGCGCCGGCGGTCTTTCCAACGTGGAGCCAGCTCTATGGTTGCTGGAGGGGGACAAGCGCACTGGCGGCCTGTAGCGGCGGGTGGAACGCCGAGCAGGTAATGTGCTATGCAGAGAGGACGCCGGCGCCACAGTGTCGTCAGGAGAGACTGTAACCAGACGGAGCCCTCATCCTGGAGACGAATCCGGATAATCTCATCTAACTCCTGCCGGTCCATCGTCAGGTAAGTGAAAGCGAGGTAAGTACTCACTGTGGTACTGACGACAAGTAACGGCCAAAGAGGAAGATGCCCTCCCACCCTGGCCTTATAAACCCAGGCAAGGAGCAGGGGGGTAAAGCCTGCCCCTAATCCCCCTAATGCCGCCCTGTAGGAGGGGACCTTAAATCCCTATAGGCTACCCTGTCACCATATCAAATTTAAGGGGAGGATCTAACTTCCCCTAGCCCTGCTGTACCCATGTTAACCCCTACCTTGCCCACAGTCATAGTCCCTACGGCCAATAAGCCTGAGGGTCTGTAACATTTCATAGTAGTCGACTACACTATTGTTTCTGTGAAAAAAATGGAAACCTAGTGGAACGGAGGAAAACGGATACCAACTGAAACTGAAAAAATACCATTAAAATCATTGGTGATGGAAAAGGAAGCGACATTTAATGTTTGGCTTTCTGCTTATCTGTTCCTCTGATCGAAAGGTAAAAAGATGAACGGAAGCCAACGGTGATGTGAACAGACCCAAAGTGTAAGGCCCCAGGCACATGAACGTGCTTTTGTGGCCGCAATTCCCCTGAAAATCCACGGGAGAATTTCGATCCCATTCATTCCTATGGACCCATGCACACGACCATACATGGCCCGGAGCCCGGACGGCAGAAACAACGGGCAAGCCTTATTACGGCCGTGTTCTGCGGTCCGGGCGCATTGAAAATAATGGCCATGTGCACAGCCCCCAACACTCCGTGGCCGGCCAACCCGAAAATCACCATGAAAATCAAGATGAAACGGAGCCAACAACCTCGCCAACACAATGTTCCGCACGGCTATCAAATATCCTGTTAATGGCCACACATTATTGCGGGTAATATGGCCCTTTACCTGAAAAATCTTGCGCCCATCAAGGGTGTAATAATTAACATGGTGTTTGACAGCCGCGCCGAACATGGTGCCGATGCAGTTCTTGGCTGCGCCACGACTGGGTCAGGGCCACTCCGTTTGGACTTCTAATCTTATGGACTACATGTCGCTGAGGGGGTTCCTGACAACCTTTGACCCCCTTTACAGACACATACAGTTTTTTTGGAGGGCAGAATAACGGAATCTACCAACTCCTCTCTCCACCAACGTAACCGCACACCGGACATCCGCGGTTTTTGGTGTTTTTACCTTATAGTCGTACGAGTTTTTAGTTCCATTCTGGTAGAAGAAAAGGAAAAAAATTTAACGTTTAACATTAAAGAATATGTAGACGGAAGCGTTAGAATGGCGCACTGACGGTTTTTCTACGTTTGTCTGTTATGTTAAATGTGTAGACTAAATATAGTCTTAAAACGAGATGTGAACAGGGCCTTAAACAGGTGAAGATGTCACCCATCCCCCACCATATCAGATATGTAATAATAGCCTCAGCGCGCTGTAATATGAAGGCAGTTGGCGCAGCGTTGGGGGTAATGGGTGGTCACTGGGGGTAGAAACGTTGAATCGCTGTCCTGCTCGTTTTCTCTGCGCAGTCTTCGGGTTATCGTCTCTATATTATATACTGGATGTGCCGGACTATCGGACTCTCTGGAGTAATGGAATTGATTATATTTCAGACTCTCGTGGACGAGGCGCTGCGATCACTCGGCCTCTCACATGTTGTCGCACGGAGGGTTAATCTCTGGATGGAGCGCAGTGATGTTTACGTGGAGCGACTCTTCGCCTCCCTCCGTATTATTAGACCCCAGCGCCTGATCTGCTCTCATTTACACAGGGGAGAAGGAAAACATCCCAGCGAGGAGCGCGCCGAGGAAGACTGCGGCTGTCAAGACATCTCCATATATAAATATCTGATGAACTGGAAGCGAACAGGTGCAGCTCCGACTCTGCTACATCACCCGCAAGACGTCCATCACCAGAGCCAACACCAGGGCCAGAAACATACACAGAGCAAATACAAGGGGCAGATACAGGGGGCAGATACACAATACAAGGGGCAGATACACAATACAAGGGGCAGATACACAATACAAGGGGCAGATACACAATACAAGGGGCAGATATACAATACAAGGGGCAGATACACAATACAAGGGGCAGATATACAATACAAGGGGCAGATACACAATACAAGGGGCAGATATACAATACAAGGGGCAGATATACAATACAAGGGGCAGATACACAATACAAGGGGCAGATACACAATACAAGGGGCAGATATACAATACAAGGGGCAGATACACAATACAAGGGGCAGATACACAATACAAGGGGCAGATACACAATACAAGGGGCAGATACACAATACAAGGGGCAGATATACAATACAAGGGGCAGATACACAATACAAGGGGCAGATACACAATACAAGGGGCAGATATACAATACAAGGGGCAGATACACAATACAAGGGGCAGATACACAATACAAGGGGCAGATACACAATACAAGGGGCAGATACACAATACAAGGGGCAGATACACAATACAAGGGGCAGATACACAATACAAGGGGCAGATACACAATACAAGCGGCAGATATACAATACAAGGGGCAGATATACAATACAAGGGGCAGATACACAATACAAGGGGCAGATACACAATACAAGGGGCAGATATACAATACAAGGGGCAGATACACAATACAAGGGGCAGATACACAATACAAGGGGCAGATACACAATACAAGGGGCAGATATACAATACAAGGGGCAGATATACAATACAAGGGGCAGATACACAATACAAGGGGCAGATACACAATACAAGGGGCAGATATACAATACAAGGGGCAGATATACAATACAAGGGGCAGATATACAATACAAGGGGCAGATACACAATACAAGGGGCAGATACACAATACAAGGGGCAGATATACAATACAAGGGGCAGATACACAATACAAGGGGCAGATACACAATACAAGGGGCAGATACACAATACAAGGGGCAGATACACAATACAAGGGGCAGATATACAATACAAGGGGCAGATACACAATACAAGGGGCAGATACACAATACAAGGGGCAGATATACAATACAAGGGGCAGATACACAATACAAGGGGCAGATACACAATACAAGGGGCAGATACACAATACAAGGGGCAGATACACAATACAAGGGGCAGATACACAATACAAGGGGCAGATACACAATACAAGCGGCAGATATACAATACAAGGGGCAGATATACAATACAAGGGGCAGATATACAATACACAGGGGCAGATACACAATACAAGGGGCAGATACACAATACAAGGGGCAGATATACAATACAAGGGGCAGATACACAATACAAGGGGCAGATACACAATACAAGGGGCAGATACACAATACAAGGGGCAGATACACAATACAAGGGGCAGATACACAATACAAGCGGCAGATATACAATACAAGGGGCAGATATACAATACAAGGGGCAGATACAGGGGGCAGATACACAATACAAGGGGCAGATACACAATACAAGGGGCAGATATACAATACAAGGGGCAGATACAGGGGGCAGATACACAATACAAGGGGCAGATATACAATACAAGGGGCAGATACACAATACAAGGGGCAGATACACAATACAAGGGGCAGATACACAATACAAGGGGCAGATACACAATACAAGCGGCAGATATACAATACACAGGGCAGATATATAATACAAGGGGCAGATACACAATACAAAGGACAGATATACACAATATAAGCGGCAGATACACAATACAAGGTGCAGATATACACAATACAAGGGGCAGATACACAATACAAGGGGCAGATACAAGGCGCAGATACAAGGGGCAGATACACAATACAAGGGGCAGATACACAATACAAGGGGCAGATATACAATACAAGGGGCAGATACACAATACAAGGGGCAGATACACAATACAAGGGGCAGATACACAATACAAGGGGCAGATACACAATACAAGGGGCAGATACAAGGGGCAGATACAGGGGGCATATACACAATACAAGGGGCAGATATACAATACAAGGGGCAGATACAAGGGGCAGATACAACATACAATGGGCAGATACACAATACAAGGGGCAGATACACAATACAAGGGGCAGATATACAATACAAGGGGCAGATACAAGGGGCAGATACAAGGGGCATATACACAATACAAGGGGCAGATATACAATACAAGGGGCAGATACAAGGGGCAGATACAACATACAATGGGCAGATACACAATACAAGGGGCAGATACACAATACAAGCGGCAGATATACAATACACAGGGCAGATATATAATACAAGGGGCAGATACACAATACAAAGGACAGATATACACAATACAAGGGGCAGATACACAATACAAGGGGCAGATACAAGGCGCAGATACAAGGGGCAGATACACAATACAAGGGGCAGATATACAATACAAGGGGCAGATACACAATACAAGGGGCAGATACACAATACAAGGGGCAGATACAAGGCGCAGATACAAGGGGCAGATACACAATACAAGGGGCAGATATACAATACAAGGGGCAGATACACAATACAAGGGGCAGATATACAATACAAGGGGCAGATACAAGGGGCAGATACAACATACAATGGGCAGATACACAATACAAGGGGCAGATATACAATACAAGGGGCCGATTCAAGAAACAAGGGGCATATATACAATACAAGGGGCAGATATACAATACATGGGGCCGATATACAATACAAGGGGCAGATATACAATACAAGGGGCCGATTCAAGAAACAAGGGGCAGATATACAATACAAGGGGCAGATACACAATACAAGGGGCAGATACAACATACAAGGGGCAGATACAACATACAATGGGCAGATACAAGGGGCAGATATACAATACAAGGGGCAGATATACAATACAAGGGGCAGATACAACATACAAGGGGCAGATACAAGGGGCAGATACACAATACAAGGGGCAAATATATAATACAAGGGGCAGATACAAGGGGCAGATACAAGGGGCAGATATACAATACAAGGGGCCGATTCAAGAAACATGGGGCAGATACACAATACAAGGGGCAGATATAAACAACAGGTGAAACAGCAAAAACCAGAGGTGGGGTGGGACACTAAGGCGACGGACGTGTGGCTTCGGCATATGATTTCGCAGCACCCTTATCAGTCAGTGGCCCCCTCCCGCATTCGGCGGCCCCTCCGCCGGGGTTGGTGGCCCCAGCAGCAGGCGAACCGGTACTTGATGGCTTTTTAACGAAGGCCACTGCAAGTTTTATGGTTCCTTCAAGTTTAAGCACGAGTGCTCTCCCTGCGGCGGCCCCCATCCCGCCGTCCGTTGCAGCCGTCGGACCACCACGGCCCCCAGTCCCAATAATATGGGTAGGATCGAGGACCCCAGTTCGCGTGTAAGAGATGCGCCTTCCCATGGGGTGTTCCATTTCCTGTTTTTACTTTGAGGGGTTTAGTTCATTCCTTGAGGGGGTTTTAAAGGACTTAACGCGTTCATCCTCCACATCGCACTATTTGGATGATTTTCTTTTTGTAGGCCCCGCCTCCTCGCCACGTTGCCCAATTTTGTTAGACTCATTCCGTAATTTGGCCTTTCGTTTCGGCGTCCCACTTTCAGCAGAAAAAACGGAGGGACCCACGACGGTCCTATCTTTCTTGGGCATCGAAATTGATTCAGTCCAAATGGTTTTTCGTTTGCCATCGGATAAAGTGTTGAAATTGGGTTCCCATTTGGCTGCGGCTATGTCGGTAAAAAAGCTGCCACTCCGCCAGCTCCAATCGCTTTGGGGCTTGTCGGTGTTTGCTAGTAGAGTCATGCCTATGGGCCGTATTTTTTCCAGCCGTTTGTCCCTTGCCACAGTTGGCGCTCATTCACCGTTACATTATGTACGCATTACTTCGGCCCTCAGGTGTGATTTTCAGGTGTGGCTTTCATTCCTTGCAGATTACAATGGGCGTACTTGCTGGAGGTCCCCCCCCCCGGCCACCAACCATGAGATACAGCTGTTCACTGACGCTGCCGGCAGCACTCGTTTTGGGTTCGATTCTGGGCTCCGCATGGTGTGTGGCACCGTGGCCTCATTCGTGGCGCCTGCGCAGATGGTGTAGTAATTTAACACTCCTAGAACGGTTTCCCATTATAGTGGCCATTGAGCTATGGGGGAGGCTATGGCTAATTCTTCTGTTGTGTTCTGGTCTGATAACTCTAGTGTGGTTCATGCTGTTAACCATTTGTCTTCTTGCTCGGCGCCGGTGGTTCTCCTCATTAGACGCTTGGTTCTGAGATGTCCTCAGCACAACATACAGTTCAGGGTTCGCCACATTCCAGGAGTACAAAATAAGATAGCTGATGCTTTGTCACGTTTCCATTGGCAGGTGTTTCGCTCGCTTTGCCCTCAGGCGGATGTGGAAGGGGCCAGCTGACCAGATGCGTTGTGGAGAATGCTGGATCTCAGCTGGTCCCCCTCGTGGGGTCATCTCTTGCCTCGGCTACCTGGGCGGCATACGGTAAGCGTGGAATGAATGGCTGGATGTGGTGGGTGCGTGAATTAGGTCCTGCCGAAGGTCCCCTTTTATCTTCCGTTTTAGAGTACCTGTCTCTCTTGTTAGCCCGTGGTGTGTCCAACGCCGTCTCGCGGGTCTGGCCTTTTTCTTTAAGTTGCGCTCCAGGCCGGACGTCACTAAGTCCTTCTTCATAGTTCAAGCTTTAAAGGGGTGGAGAAAGTCTGCGGTGAGGCGTGAAGCCAGGCGGCCAGTTTCTTATCCCATCCTCCTTAAGTTGTTACTGGTCCTCCCGGAAATATTCTCTTCCCCCTTTGTTTTAGCCTTTTTTGCTGCTTTGCGCATCTCCAAACTAATAGCTATTAGCGCGTCCCGCCATGGGGGTTTGTTAGCCGATGATGTTGCATTGTCCAACTCTGGCGTCCGTTTTCTCATACGCAAATCTAAAACTGACATATTTGGTAAGGGTTGTTGGGTTTCACTGCGGCCCGTAGACCCGATCCCGAATGCCCAGTGGAAGCCGTGTCCCAATACCTGCGCTCCGGTCGGTGGGTTCGCAATTCCTGTCCCATATGGACGGAAAACCCCATACTAGGTTCCTATCTTCATCAGTTTTCAAATCAGCTGGTGCTGGCCTCCCGCCCAAGGATTTTTGGACCCATTCCTTACGCATTGGCGCAGCTACCACTGCTAGCGGTCTGGGCTTGCCTGACAACGAAGTCCACTACATTGGTCTTTGGCGGTCACATTGCTTTGCCGGTTATATCCGCCCTGATTTGGTTTTGCATTAATTTTTGTTTCTTATTTCTGGTTCACGCTCCGCAATATGGATCCTCGGGCATTCCTATATTTTTTTGGGCAGAACGGCCATACGACCAGGAGGTCTCCCGCTGGGTCTGACGGGAGCCGACGTTCATGGCGTGGTCTCAGAGGTCTGAGGTGGTTGGATGCATTGCACGAGGTGGTTGCGATCAGCAGGAATCGTTCAATTCCCACGGTGTTGGTGATCCATGTTGGGGATAATGATTTATGTTCTGTTGGGGGAGCCGATCACTCTCATTCAGTCTGGCCTGGAGAGGTTGACGTCATTTTTTCAAGAATTGGTCCTGGTCTGGTCTGAGCTGATTGCTAGGGCAGTATGGCAGGGGGCCCGGGATATGCATGCCATTGAACGGGGTAGGCGCCTCCTGAATACCAGGGTCTCTAGGTATGTTAGAGCTGGAGGCGGTGGGGTGATCAGGCACAGGCAGCTGGAGGGTGACTATAGGCGCTTGCTACTGCAGGACGGCGTGCACCTGACCGATATCGGTTTGGACATATTTTTGTCCGGGCTCCGGATGGTATGGAGGAGGCTCTTGTTCGGTTGACCGGGGGTCGTGGGGAGTAGGTGTCTGCAGTTAAGGTGTTTGGTAAAGGTCTGACCTACATGCCCTTCCATAGGCGGCTGGCATTCGGGTAATAAAATATGGTTGATATATATTATATACATATTTTGCAATTGTTTCATATTATAAGAAAATAAGGAAAAATCCCCCCAAAAAATATAATAAAGCTGTGGCCGACCCTCGTGTCAACCCACGTTACAAAACTCAAATAAAGCCTCGTTTGAGTTCTTTCAATAGTGTTATGTTATTCCATCCTAGCCAAAAGTGGTGTGTTAGCGGTATGCGCATCAGTGACGTTTGTGGATTATAACCCTCATCGTTTACTAGAGAATTTATTCCTGCAGTTTAATATCCCCCCCTGGTGGTCAGAAGGGAAAGTGCAGCCACTTGCACAATATCAGAAATCGAATCCTCCTACACCAAACCTTATCCTTCCAGGTTGGGAAATCTCCCCAGGGATCACCAAGATAGAGACTCCACAGTGTGTGCCAGAGGTGAGATCCTACCAGCGCCTCAGCCGGAGGTGAGATCCTACCAGCGCCTCAGCCGGAGTTGAGATCCTACCAGCGCCTCAGCCGGAGGTGAGATCCTACCAGCGCCTCAGCCTGGGGGTGAGATCCTACCAGCGCCTCAGCCGGAGTGGAGATCCTACCAGCGCCTCAGCCGGAGGTGAGATCCTATCAGCGCTTCAGCCGGAGGTGAGATCCTGCCAGCGCCTCAGCCGGAGATCAGATCCTACCAGCACCTCAGCCGGAGGGGAGATCCTACCAGCGCTTCAGCCGGAGGTCAGATCCTACCAGCGCCTCAGCCGGAGTGGAGATCCTACCAGCGCCTCAGCCGGAGGTGAGATCCTATCAGCGCTTCAGCCGGAGGTGAGATCCTGCCAGCGCCTCAGCCGGAGATCAGATCCTACCAGCACCTCAGCCGGAGGGGAGATCCTACCAGCGCCTCAGCCGGAGGTCAGATCCTACCAGCGCCTCAGCCGGAGGTCAGATCCTACCAGCGCCTCAGCCGGAGGTGAGATCCTATCAGCGCCTCAGCCGGAGGGGAGATCCTACCAGCGCCTCAGCCGGAGGTTAGATCCTATCAGCGCCTCAGCCGGAGGTGAAATCCTATCAGCGCTTCAGCCGGAGGTGAGATCCTGCCAGCGCCTCAGCCGGAGATCAGATCCTACCAGCGCCTCAGCCGGAGGGGAGATCCTACCAGCGCTTCAGCCGGAGGTCAGATCCTACCAGCGCCTCAGCCGGAGGTGAAATCCTGCCAGCGACCTCAGCCGGAGGGGAGATCCTACCAGTGCCTCAGCCGGAGGTGAGATCCTACCAGCGCCTAAGCCGGAGGGGAGATCCTACCAGCGCCTCAGCCGGAGGTGAGATCCTGCCAGCGCCTCAGCCGGAGGTGAGATTCTGCCAGCGCCTCAGCCGGAGGTGAAATCCTACCAGCGCTTAGGCCGGAGGTCAGATCCTATCAGCGCTTCAGCCGGAGGTGAGATCCTACCAGCGCCTCAGCCGGAGGGGAGATCCTACCAGCGCTTCAGCCGGAGGTGAAATCCTGCCAGCGACCTCAGCCGGAGGTGAGATCCTACCAGCGCCTCAGCCGGAGGTGAGATCCTACCAGCGCCTCAGCCGGGGGTGAGATCCTACCAGCGCCTCAGCCGGGGGTGAGATCCTACCAGCGCCTCAGCCGGAGGTGAGATCCTACCAGCGCCTCAGCCGGAGGTGAGATCCTACCAGCGCCTCAGCCTGGGGGTGAGATCCTACCAGCGCCTCAGCCGGAGGTCAGATCCTACCAGCGCCTCAGCCGGAGTGGAGATCCTACCAGCGCCTCAGCCGGAGGTGAGATCCTATCAGCGCTTCAGCCGGAGGTGAGATCCTGCCAGCGCCTCAGCCGGAGATCAGATCCTACCAGCACCTCAGCCGGAGGGGAGATCCTACCAGCGCTTCAGCCGGAGGTCAGATCCTACCAGCGCCTCAGCCGGAGGTCAGATCCTACCAGCGCCTCAGCTGGAGGTGAGATCCTATCAGCGCCTCAGCCGGAGGGGAGATCCTACCAGCGCCTCAGCCGGAGGTTAGATCCTATCAGCGCCTCAGCCGGAGGTGAAATCCTATCAGCGCTTCAGCCGGAGGTGAGATCCTGCCAGCGCCTCAGCCGGAGATCAGATCCTACCAGCGCCTCAGCCGGAGGGGAGATCCTACCAGCGCTTCAGCCGGAGGTCAGATCCTACCAGCGCCTCAGCCGGAGGTGAAATCCTGCCAGCGACCTCAGCCGGAGGGGAGATCCTACCAGTGCCTCAGCCGGAGGTGAGATCCTACCAGCGCCTAAGCCGGAGGGGAGATCCTACCAGCGCCTCAGCCGGAGGTGAGATCCTGCCAGCGCCTCAGCCGGAGGTGAGATCCTGCCAGCGCCTCAGCCGGAGGTGAAATCCTACCAGCGCTTAGGCCGGAGGTCAGATCCTATCAGCGCTTCAGCCGGAGGTGAGATCCTACCAGCGCCTCAGCCGGAGGGGAGATCCTACCAGCGCTTCAGCCGGAGGTGAAATCCTGCCAGCGACCTCAGCCGGAGGTGAGATCCTACCAGCGCCTCAGCCGGAGGTGAGATCCTACCAGCGCCTCAGCCGGGGGTGAGATCCTACCAGCGCCTCAGCCGGGGGTGAGATCCTACCAGCGCCTCAGCCGGGGTTGAGATCCTACCAGCGCCTCAGCCGGGGGTGAGATCCTACCAGCGCCTCAGCCGGAGGTCAGATCCTACCAGCGCCTCAGCCGGAGGGGAGATCCTACCAGTGCCTCAGCCGGAGGGGAGATCCTACCAGCGCCTCAGCCGGAGGGGAGATCCTACCAGCGCCTCAGCCGGAGGGGAGATCCTACCAGCGCCTCAGCCGGAGGTGAGATCCTGCCAGCGCCTCAGCCGGAGGTGAGATCCTGCCAGCGCCTCAGCCGGAGGTGAAATCCTACCAGCGCTTAGGCCGGAGGTCAGATCCTATCAGCGCTTCAGCCGGAGGTGAGATCCTACCAGCGCCTCAGCCGGAGGGGAGATCCTACCAGCGCTTCAGCCGGAGGTGAAATCCTGCCAGCGACCTCAGCCGGAGGTGAGATCCTACCAGCGCCTCAGCCGGAGGTGAGATCCTACCAGCGCCTCAGCCGGGGGTGAGATCCTACCAGCGCCTCAGCCGGGGGTGAGATCCTACCAGCGCCTCAGCCGGGGTTGAGATCCTACCAGCGCCTCAGCCGGGGGTGAGATCCTACCAGCGCCTCAGCCGGAGGTCAGATCCTACCAGCGCCTCAGCCGGAGGGGAGATCCTACCAGTGCCTCAGCCGGAGGGGAGATCCTACCAGCGCCTCAGCCGGAGGGGAGATCCTACCAGCGCTTCAGCCGGAGGTCAGATCCTACCAGCGCCTCAGCCGGAGGTCAGATCCTACCAGCGCCTCAGCCGGAGGGGAGATCCTACCAGCGCCTCACAGATCCTATACGTTTCCCTCTCAGATAGCCCCATAAATTGCTGCCTGAGATTTCCCTATAAAAGATACAAATAACATAATAAGTGGATACATTTGTTACAATATTGTGATTTCTATGGCCACGCCCCTTAGTATGGAACGAAAGGTAAGTCTCTGTTCACATTTCACATAATAGACTCTGCGCTGCCATGTAAAGCATATGATGTAATCTGAAAGATTATGAGGTCAAGTTCCCGTATCCGGCAGTTATTGTAAAACTATTGTCAGATCCATTAAGGGTCTGTTCACACGCTTAGCAAGAAACGTCTGAAAATACGGAGCTTCAAGTGAAAACAACTCCTGATTTTCAGCCGTTTTTTATTCAAAGTTGTGTTTTTCGCTGCATTTTTTACGGCCGTTATTGGAGCTGTTTTTCAATGTAGTCAATGAAAAACACCTCCAGAAACGTCCCAAGAAGTGACCTGCACTTTTTACGCGCCGTATTTTGACAGTGAAGCGTAAAATTAAGCCTCCTGGGAACAGAACATCGTAAATCCCATTGCAAGCAATGCGCAGATGTTTGTAGGCCTATTAGGGGCGTTTTTCAGGCGTAATTCGAGGCGTAAAACACTGCGTGTGAACATCCCCTAAGGCCGGATTCACACTAGTGTATTTCACGTCCGTCGCACGGACCTATGCTAGTCAGTCAATGAGGCTGTTCAGAAAGTCCGTGTTTCTCACGCAGCGTGTGTCCGAGGCGTGAAACTCACGACATGTCCTGTACTCGGGCATTTTTTGTGCATCACGCACCCACTGAAGTCAATGGGTGTGTGAAAATCACGCGCAGCACACGGACGCACTTCCGTGTGTCGCGCGTGATTCTCGCAACAGTTCAAGAAATGAAGGTTAAAATGAAAGCACTTCCTTCATTTCTTTTTCTAAACATCAAACCCGCGTGTCCTAAGGATGGCATATGCGCGAAAATCACGCAGCCACGCAGCAAACACTGATGACACACGGAAGAGCAACGCGCAAAAAACGCACACGCTTGTGTGAATTTCGCCTAAAAGTCATGAAAACCAGCAGGAAGCCCCAGCAAGGTCAAATACTCCGGATACTCTGCTAATCCGGCACCTGATCCGTAATTCAAGCGTCAAATGATCAAAGTTTGAGTGTTTCCTGGTGTTCTACTGCCCCCCAGTGGAAAGGACACAAACTACGACATTCTATAACATTGAGGGGGAGGGGGACTTACAAAGAAAGTTGTGAGGGGAGTGACGCAGGGAATGCGTGGTAACCTCAGCGCGCCACAAATTCAAAACAACATCGAAATTTCAAATCCACCAGAACTGACGAGACGCCGCGACGCCTGCGAGGGATCGGCCGCGTCCTAATAGGCAAGAGAGGGGGCAATGGAAACGATGTAAGTGGGTATATAAATTAATACGGTGACACCTCATGGTCTAAACCACAATATTAGTTACACAGATGTAGCCGTCTTTAACTGGACTCTTAACCCCTTAAGGACACGGCCAATTTTGGCCTTGAGGACCGAACTCTTTTTTTACATTTCCCTCTTTGCTTCCCGGCGCTCATGACTTTTTTATTTTTTGTACGACGCAGCTGTATGGCACTTTGTTTTTTGCGGGACGAGTTGTACTTTATGTAGGGGCCATTTTTTTGTACATTTACATTATCGTTTAATTTCTATCAATTTTTATTTTGGCAAAAACGTAGAAAAAAAAGCAGTTCCGCTGCAGTTTTCTTTATTTTTTTTTACACCGTACACCGATCGTCATAAATAACGTTCTACATTTATTGTACAGGTTGTTACGGACGTGGCGATACCAAATATGCCTATATTATTTCATCTTTTGGGATTTATATTTAGAAAAGTTTATTTATTGTAAAATTATTTCTGTGTATTTTTTTTACAATTTTTTTTTTAAATTTAACATAATTTTTTTTGTTTTTATTTTTTAACTTTAATGTACAGGCATATATCTATATACTGATTGTACACAGGCAGCTGTTAGAGCAGACCTAAGGCCTTGTGCACAGCCGTGATTTTCGGCAGGGGGCGGAGTGTCACCCGAAAATTGCAAATTGCTATTTGCTATGAGCCTGGACCGTGCACGGACCGTGGAAACCACTGTCTTGTGCATGGGCCTATAGGAATGAATGGGGCCGCAATTCTCCTGTGGATTTTCGGGGGAATTGCGGCCGCAAAAGCACATTCGTGTGCCTGGGGGCTTAGCGTGACCTAACAACATGAAATATGGTCAGGCAGCCCTGGGGTCCTTCAATGGGCCCTGGGCTGTCCGCTCATACCAGGTATAGCCATTGATCGCGTCACAGGGATTTCCTGACACGCAATCAGAGGGGAGACCCCTTCTCACTTTAGCTGTGAATGCGCGATCAGCTTCGATCGCGGCATTTAAGAGGTTAACGGCGGAGAAAAGAGGTTTCTCTTCTCTGCGCCGATAGATCGGGCTGCGGCTTTGTATTACACCTGCTGCCCCGCTCATCGTGGCGCGCGGACACGGCTGTCACACAGGATGAGAATACTCGTCCTCAGTCGCCACGTACCCGCCGCTCAGGGATCTGACGCTGCAGCAAGTTATCAGAGTCAAGATAAAGATGGCTACATCTGTACGTCCTTTTTGTCATTTATTTTACCTTCCCCTGTTCTTGTCTCTTTCTTTTCTCTCTCTTCTCCCCACGTTGTCTCCTCTTCTTTTCCTCTTTCATTCTTCCTCGCACAGAACACTACTTCCCCCCAGTGGCGACATGGTGGAAGTGGTAGTCTGAGACGCTCCCTACTCTGTGCTGACACCCTGGCACTGACCTACAGGCATTAATACCAGCGGGGCCGGTGGTTTACTGGCCGAGTGTCTACCCTACTGGCCGGACTGTACCTACATTTTTGCTCACCTAGAATTATAATGTGTCCATATAATATCAAGCAGCCACCAGACAGTGCTTTACTTTCCCCACAGAGCCATACATTGCATAGTGCCACATGGTGCCCACATAGATCCAAACAGTCCCAAATGAAGTTCCCAGAGTGTCATACATTGCCCAGATAAATAGGGCATCTGGTGTGGATTTGTTGACTTCAGTGGCATCATCTCCCCATCACAGAGCAGCCACCACCCATCTCCGTATCCACATCTCCATGCCGAGAATAAACTTCCCTGTGCAGCCGTCAAAACTAGTAATTTTAGTTAATGCCAAAAATCTGGAATTATCTCTTGTGTCTAGGACACTTACAAGCCACAGCCATCTTTATAAGGTTGGTCACATTACTTATAGAGCATGCAGTTATATTGGAGTGGCAGTGATGTCACAGTAAGGGGGCAGGGTTAAATGGGAAGGCTGGTGACATCACAGATTGAGGGGCAGGGTTATTTGGGAGAGCTAGTCATATCACAGGGCGATGGCAGGGTTACATGGTAGGGCTGTTGATGTCACAGTGAGAGGGTAGAGTTACTTAGAAGGGCTAGTGATGTCACAGTGAGGGGGCAGGGTTATATGGGAGGCCTAGTGATGTAACAGATTGAGGACAGAGTTATATGAGAGTGGTGGTGATGTCACTGTAAGAGGAAAAGGCACTATAGCAAGGCGGGGGATGTCACAGAATGAGGGGTAGGGTTATGTAGGAGAGCTGATGGTGTCACAGTGAGAGGACAGTGTTATATGGGAGGGTTGGTGATGTCACAGAGTGAGTGATATGGTTATATAGGAGAGCTGGTGATGTCACAGTGAGAGGACAGGGTTATATGGGAGGGTTGGTGATGTCACAGAGTGAGTGATATGGTTATATAGGAGAGCTGGTGATGTCACAGTGAGAGGACAGGGTTATATGGGAGGGCTGATGATGTCACAGATTGAGAGGCAGGATTATATGGGAAAGCTGGTGATGTCACGGTGAGAGGACAAGGTTATATAGAGAGGACTGGTGATGTCACAGTAAGGGCAGGGTTATATGAGAGGGCTGGTGATGTCACAGAGTGAGGGGCAGGGTTATATGGCAGAGTTGATAATGTCACAGTGAGAGGGCAGTGTTATATGGGGAGGCTGGGGATGTCACAGATGGAGGGGCATGGTTTTATGGGAGAGAGCTAATGTTACATTGAGAGGGCAGAGTTACATAGCAGATCTGGTGATGTCACAGTGAGGGGACATGGTTATATGGGTGTGGTGGTGATGTCACAGAGGGAGGGCAGGATTATATGGGAGAGCTGGTGATGTCAGAGTGAGTGGGCAGTGATATATAGGGAGGGCTAGTGATGTCACAGTGAGAGGACAAGGTTATATGGCAGTGCTGGTGATGTCACAGAGTGATGGGAAAGCTTATACAGGAAAGCTGGTGGTGTCAGAGTAAGAGGATAGGGTTATATAGGAGGGCTGGTGATGTCACAGTGATCGGGCAGTGTTATATGGGGAGGGCTAGTGATGTCACAGTGATCGGGCAGTGTTATATGGTGAGGGCTGATGATGTCACAGTGATCGGGCAGTATTATATGGGGAGGGCTAGTGATGTCACGGTGATCGGGCAGTGTTATATGGGGAGGGCTGGTGATGTCACAGTGATCGGGCAGTGTTATATGGTGAGGGCTGATGATGTCACAATGATCGTTCAGTGTTATATGGTGAGGGCTGATGATGTCACAGTGATTGGGCAGTGTTATATGGGGAGGGCTGGTGATGTCACAGTGATCGGGCAGTGTTATATGGGGAGGGCTGGTGATGTCACAGTGATCGGGCAGTGTTATATGGGGAGGGCTGGTGATGTCACAGTGATCGGGCAGTGTTATATGGGGAGAGCTGGTGATGTCACAGTGATCGGTCAGTGTTATTTGGTGAGGGCTGATGATGTCACAGTGATCGGGCAGTGTTATATGGGGAGGGCTGGTGATATCACAGTGATCGGGCAGTGTTATATGGGGAGGGCTGGTGATGTCACACTGATTGGGCAGTTTTATATGGGGAGGGCTGGTGATGTCACAGTGATTGGGCAGTGTTATATGGGGAGGGCTGGTGATGTCACAGTGATCGGGCAGTGTTATATGGGGAGGGCTGGTGATGTCACAGTGATCGGGCAGTGTTATATGGGGAGGGCTGGTGATGTCACAGTGATCGGGCAGTGTTATATGGGGAGGGCTGGTGATATCACAGTGATCGGGCTGTGTTATATGGGGAGGGCTGGTGATGTCACACTGATTGGGCAGTTTTATATGGGGAGGGCTGGTGATGTCACAGTGATCGGGCAGTGTTATATGGGGAGGGCTGGTGATATCACAGTGATCGGGCAGTGTTATATGGGGAGGGCTGGTGATGTCACAGTGATCGGGCAGTGTTATATGGGAGGGCTGGTGATGTCACAGTGATCGGGCAGTGTTATATGGGGAGGGCTGGTGATGTCACAGTGATCGGGCAGTGTTATATGGGGAGGGCTGGTGATGTCACAGTGATCGGTCAGTGTTATTTGGTGAGGGCTGATGATGTCACAGTGATCGGGCAGTGTTATATGGGGAGGGCTGGTGATATCACAGTGATCGGGCAGTGTTATATGGGGAGGGCTGGTGATGTCACAGTGATCGGGCAGTGTTATATGGGGAGGGCTGGTGATGTCACAGTGATCGGGCAGTGTTATATGGGGAGGGCTGGTGATGTCACAGTGATGGGTCAGTGTTATATGATGAGGGCTGATGATGTCACAGTGATCGGGCAGTATTATATGGGGAGGGCTAGTGATGTCACGGTGATCGGGCAGTGTTATATGGAGAGGGCTGGTGATGTCACAGTGATCGGGCAGTGTTATTTGGTGAGGGCTGATGATGTCACAGTGATCGGGCAGTGTTATATGGGGAGGGCTGGTGATATCACAGTGATCGGGCAGTGTTATATGGGGAGGGCTGGTGATGTCACAGTGATCGGGCAGTGTTATATGGGGAGGGCTGGTGATGTCACAGTGATCGGGCAGTGTTATATGGGGAGGGCTGGTGATGTCACAGTGATGGGTCAGTGTTATATGATGAGGGCTGATGATGTCACAGTGATCGGGCAGTATTATATGGGGAGGGCTAGTGATGTCACGGTGATCGGGCAGTGTTATATGGAGAGGGCTGGTGATGTCACAGTGATCGGGCAGTATTATATGGGGAGGGCTAGTGATGTCACAGTGATCGGGCAGTGTTATATGGGGAGGGCTGGTGATGTCACAGTGATCAGGCAGTGTTATATGGGGAGGGCTGGTGATGTCACAGTGATCGGGCAGTGTTATATGGGGAGGGCTGGTGATGTCACAGTGATCGGGCAGTGTTATATGGGGAGGGCTGGTGATGTCACAGTGATCGGGCAGTGTTATATGGGGAGGGCTGGTGATGTCACAGTGATCGGGCAGTGTTATATGGGGAGGGCTGGTGATGTCACAGTGATCGGGCAGTGTTATATGGGGAGGGCTAGTGATGTCAGTGCCAACTTCAAGTTCCAGGGTCCAGTGGTTGAAGTTCAATGCTTCCATCTACTGCTGTATATAGGGGTTGGGGGCAACTCCATTTAGAATTGCATAACACAATAAAAAAAATTGATTTAAAAAAAATTAGGTGCACTAGGGGTGCGAGGGGCACAAGGATCACTTGGTTCTTTCAAATAAGCTCACATTTTTGGTAATAATAATGTCACTTTGATGTAATGGGGCCATCTAGTGGAAATAAATACTAACTGCATGACAGCAGGCTGAAGATGTGGAGCGCTGGTAAGGGTATGTTCACACGCTGAGAGGCAGTTACGTGTGAAAAGACAGACTGTTAACAGCTGCCTCGTTTCACACGTAAATGCTCCTCCTCGTAATTTACGAGGCGTCTGAGACGCTCGTAAACCTTGAGCCGTGCTTCATTGATTTCAATGAAGAACGGCTCAAATTACGTGGCAAAGAAGTGCCCTGCACTTCTTTGCCGAGGCAGTAAATTTACGGGTCGTCGTTTGACAGCTGTCAAACGACGACTCGTAAATAACAGGTCGTCTGCACAGTACGTCGGCAAACCCATTCAAATGAATGGGCAGATGTTTGCCGACGTATTGTAGCCATATTTTCAGACGTAAAACGAGGCATAATACGCCTCGTATACGTCTGAAATTTGGCCGTGTGAACATACCCTTATAATAATACAGGTAAAGTCACATACACCGGTCTGGGCTATGAAAATCAGCGAAAAATATCCACATTTTTATTCTGCGCAGATATTTTCCTGAGTTTATATAAAATACCCCATTCACATGCAACGTCGGCGGGTTGTGAGTGGAGTCTGTCAGGATTTAGTCACGGAATCAGCGCCTAAATCCTGCTGATATCCTGAGCGTGTGAACATGGCCTTAAACCCCAACGTGCTTTAAGTGCGACCAATGAGAAGAACCGCAGCAATTCCACACAAAAAAAATAAAAAAACGGAGGAAAAGACATGCGGCAGATTTAATAACTGCAGAACGCCATGCCCAGACCCCGCATGATATAATATTATACAAAGGAAGGTAAAACTGCACACAGTCCAGTCTCTGCTGCCCCCAGAGGAAGTAACGGTCACACACCCCAAGACCCAACTGTGTGAACAAGGACGAGTAGGACGGGGAGGGTCATCTCCAGACAATGACATCCTGTGACTGCCACATGAGGGCGCTGAATGAGAGACATATACATATATAGGGTCTACATGTCCTAAAGGGGGAGGGGATGGAGGCTCTGGTGGTGGTGCCTATAACTTCCCCCTACCACATGTTATGCGCAGGTGACACAACGGGTTAATAAACTTGAACCAACCCTATAAACGGACCTCAGCTTCTCCCCCCACCGTGTATTTTTACTGTCCCGCCGGGTGCTCATGGACAGGTGCGGCTCCTCTCCCCAGGGATTTTGTGAATTTCTTTTAGACTCTGCAGTTCTTGTTCTTGCTCTGCACTGACGGCTTTACTCATCTGTGTCATTTACAGCTCGTTTTCTACAGATAAGGTTGTTTTTAACTTGTGGTTGGAATCTTCCACGCCTTTCTCTGGTGCCATTTTCAGTGGTCGGGTGTTGTAGAAGCTCCTGGTTTGTGCGTGTTCCATATCTCCCAACTTTCATGCAGTGTCAAGAGGGACAACCGATGCGGCGCATCCACACAGTATAATGCCCCCCATAGAACCACCCACACAGTATACTGCCCCCCATAGAACCACCCACACAGTATAATGCCCCCCATAGAACCACCCACACAGTATAATGCCCCCCATAGAACCACCCACACAGTATAATGCCCACGATAGAGCCACCCACACAGTATAATGCCCCCCATAGAACCACCCACACAGTATAATGCCCCCCATAGAACCACCCACACAGTATACTGCCCCCCATAGAACCACCCACACAGTATAATGCCCCCCATATAACCACCCACACAGTATAATGCCCCCCATAGAACCACCCACACAGTATACTGCCCCCCATAGAACCACCCACACAGTATAATGCCCCCCATAGAACCACCCACACAGTATACTGCCCCCCATAGAACCACCCACACAGTATAATGCCCCCCATAGAACCACCCACACAGTATAATGCCCCCCATAGAACCACCCACACAGTATACTGCCCCCCATAGAACCACCCACACAGTATAATGCCCCCCATAGAACCACCCACACAGTATAATGCCCCCCATATAACCACCCACACAGTATAATGCCCCCCATAGAACCACCCACACAGTATACTGCCCCCCATAGAACCACCCACACAGTATAATGCCCCCCATAGAACCACCCACACAGTATACTGCCCCCCATAGAACCACCCACACAGTATACTGCCCCCATAGAACCACCCACACAGTATAATGCCCCCCATAGAACCACCCACACAGTATAATGCCCCCCATAGAACCACCCACACAGTATAATGCCCCCCATAGAACGACCCACACAGTATAATGCCCCCCATAGAACCACCCACACAGTATACTGCCCCCCATATAACCACCCACACAGTATACTGCCCCCCATATAACCACCCACACAGTATAATGCCCCCCATAGAACCACCCACACAGTATACTGCCCCCCATAGAACCACCCACACAGTATACTGCCCCCCATAGAACCACCCACACAGTATAATGCCCCCCATAGAACCACCCACACAGTATAATGCCCCCCATAGAACCACCCACACAGTATAATGCCCCCCATAGAACGACCCACACAGTATAATGCCCCCATAGAACCACCCACACAGTATACTGCCCCCCCATATAACAACCCACACAGTATAATGCCCCCCATAGAACCACCCACACAGTATAATGCCCCCCATAGAACCACCCACACAGTATAATGCCCCCCATAGAACCACCCACACAGTATAATGCCCCCCATAGAACCACCCACACAGTATAATGCCCCCCATATAACCACCCACACAGTATAATGCCCCCCATAGAACCACCCACACAGTATACTGCCCCCCATAGAACCACCCACACAGTATAATGCCCCCCATAGAACCACCCACACAGTATAATGCCCCCCATAGAACCACCCACACAGTATACTGCCCCCCATAGAACCACCCACACAGTATAATGCCCCCCATAGAACCACCCACACAGTATAATGCCCACGATAGAGCCACCCACACAGTATAATGCCCCCCATATAACCACCCACACAGTATAATGCCCCCCATAGAACCACCCACACAGTATACTGCCCCCCATAGAACCACCCACACAGTATAATGCCCCCCATAGAACCACCCACACAGTATACTGCCCCCCATAGAACCACCCACACAGTATACTGCCCCCATAGAACCACCCACACAGTATAATGCCCCCCATAGAACCACCCACACAGTATAATGCCCCCCATAGAACCACCCACACAGTATAATGCCCCCCATAGAACGACCCACACAGTATAATGCCCCCCATAGAACCACCCACACAGTATACTGCCCCCCATATAACCACCCACACAGTATACTGCCCCCCATATAACCACCCACACAGTATAATGCCCCCATAGAACCACCCACACAGTATACTGCCCCCCATAGAACCACCCACACAGTATACTGCCCCCCATAGAACCACCCACACAGTATAATGCCCCCCATAGAACCACCCACACAGTATAATGCCCCCCATAGAACCACCCACACAGTATAATGCCCCCCATAGAACGACCCACACAGTATAATGCCCCCATAGAACCACCCACACAGTATACTGCCCCCCATATAACCACCCACACAGTATAATGCCCCCCATAGAACCACCCACACAGTATAATGCCCCCCATAGAACCACCCACACAGTATAATGCCCCCCATAGAACCACCCACACAGTATAATGCCCCCCATAGAACCACCCACACAGTATAATGCCCCCCATATAACCACCCACACAGTATAATGCCCCCCATAGAACCACCCACACAGTATACTGCCCCCCATAGAACCACCCACACAGTATAATGCCCCCCATAGAACCACCCACACAGTATACTGCCCCCCATAGAACCACCCAGACAGTATACTGCCCCCCATAGAACCACCCACACAGTATAATGCCCCCCATAGAACCACCCACACAGTATAATGCCCGCCATAGAACCACCCACACAGTATAATGCCCCCCATAGAACGACCCACACAGTATAATGCCCCCCATAGAACCACCCACACAGTATACTGCCCCATATAACCACCCACACAGTATAATGCCCCCCATAGAACCACCCACACAGTATACTGCCCCCATAGAACCACCCACACAGTATACTGCCCCCCATAGAACCACCCACACAGTATACTGCCCCCCATAGAACCACCCACACAGTATAATGCCCCCCATAGAACCACCCACACAGTATAATGCTCCCCATAGAACCACCCACACAGTATACTGCCCCCCATAGAACCAACCACACAGTATAATGCCCCCCATAGAACCACCCACACAGTATACTGCCCCCCATAGAACCACCCACACAGTATACTGCCCCCCATAGAACCAACCACACAGTATAATGCCCCCCATAGAACCACCCACACAGTATACTGCCCCCCATAGAACCACCCACACAGTATAATGCCCCCCATAGAACCACCCACACAGTATAATGCCCCCCATAGAACGACCCACACAGTATAATGCCCCCCATAGAACCACCCACACAGTATACTGCCCCCCATATAACCACCCACACAGTATACTGCCCCCCATAGAACCACCCACACAGTATAATGCCCCCCATAGAACCACCCACACAGTATAATGCCCCCCATAGAACCACCCACACAGTATAATGCCCCCCATAGAACCACCCACACAGTATAATGCCCCCCATAGAACCACCCACACAGTATAATGCCCCCCATAGAACCACCCACACAGTATAATGCCCCCCATAGAACCACCCACACAGTATAATGCCCCCCATAGAACCACCCACACAGTATACTGCCCCCCATAGAACCACCCACACAGTATAATGCCCCCCATAGAACCACCCACACAGTATACTGCCCCCCATAGAACCAACCACACAGTATAATGCCCCCCATAGAACCACCCACACAGTATACTGCCCCCCATAGAACCACCCACACAGTATAATGCCCCCCATAGAACCACCCACACAGTATAATGCCCCCCATAGAACCACCCACACAGTATAATGCCCCCCATAGAACCACCCACACAGTATAATGCCCCCCATAGAACCACCCACACAGTATAATGCCCCCCATAGAACCACCCACACAGTATAATGCCCCCCATAGAACCACCCACACAGTATAATGCCCCCCATAGAACCACCCACACAGTATAATGCCCCCCATAGAACCACCCACACAGCAAAAATGCCCCCCATAGAACCACCCACACAGTATAATGCCCCCCATAGAACCACCCACACAGTATAATGCCCCCCATAGAACCACCCACACAGTATAATGCCCCCCATAGAACCACCCACACAGTATATTGCCCCCCATAGAACCACCCACACAGTATAATGCCCCCCATAGAACCACCCACACAGTATACTAACCCCCATAGAACCACCCACACAGTATAATGCCCCCCATAGAACCACCCACACAGTATAATGCCCCCCATAGAACCACCCACACAGTATAATGCCCCCCATAGAACCACCCACACAGTATACTGCCCCCCATAGAACCACCCACACAGTATACTGCCCCCATAGAACCACCCACACAGTATAATGCCCCCAATAGAACCACCCACACAGTATAATGCCCCCCATAGAACCACCCACACAGTATAATGCCCCCCATAGAACGACCCACACAGTATAATGCCCCCCATAGAACCACCCACACAGTATACTGCCCCCCATATAACCACCCACACAGTATACTGCCCCCCATATAACCACCCACACAGTATAATGCCCCCCATAGAACCACCCACACAGTATACTGCCCCCCATAGAACCACCCACACAGTATACTGCCCCCCATAGAACCACCCACACAGTATAATGCCCCCCATAGAACCACCCACACAGTATAATGCCCCCCATAGAACCACCCACACAGTATAATGCCCCCCATAGAACGACCCACACAGTATAATGCCCCCATAGAACCACCCACACAGTATACTGCCCCCCCATATAACAACCCACACAGTATAATGCCCCCCATAGAACCACCCACACAGTATAATGCCCCCCATAGAACCACCCACACAGTATAATGCCCCCCATAGAACCACCCACACAGTATAATGCCCCCCATAGAACCACCCACACAGTATAATGCCCCCCATATAACCACCCACACAGTATAATGCCCCCCATAGAACCACCCACACAGTATACTGCCCCCCATAGAACCACCCACACAGTATAATGCCCCCCATAGAACCACCCACACAGTATAATGCCCCCCATAGAACCACCCACACAGTATACTGCCCCCCATAGAACCACCCACACAGTATAATGCCCCCCATAGAACCACCCACACAGTATAATGCCCACGATAGAGCCACCCACACAGTATAATGCCCCCCATATAACCACCCACACAGTATAATGCCCCCCATAGAACCACCCACACAGTATACTGCCCCCCATAGAACCACCCACACAGTATAATGCCCCCCATAGAACCACCCACACAGTATACTGCCCCCCATAGAACCACCCACACAGTATACTGCCCCCATAGAACCACCCACACAGTATAATGCCCCCCATAGAACCACCCACACAGTATAATGCCCCCCATAGAACCACCCACACAGTATAATGCCCCCCATAGAACGACCCACACAGTATAATGCCCCCCATAGAACCACCCACACAGTATACTGCCCCCCATATAACCACCCACACAGTATACTGCCCCCCATATAACCACCCACACAGTATAATGCCCCCATAGAACCACCCACACAGTATACTGCCCCCCATAGAACCACCCACACAGTATACTGCCCCCCATAGAACCACCCACACAGTATAATGCCCCCCATAGAACCACCCACACAGTATAATGCCCCCCATAGAACCACCCACACAGTATAATGCCCCCCATAGAACGACCCACACAGTATAATGCCCCCATAGAACCACCCACACAGTATACTGCCCCCCATATAACCACCCACACAGTATAATGCCCCCCATAGAACCACCCACACAGTATAATGCCCCCCATAGAACCACCCACACAGTATAATGCCCCCCATAGAACCACCCACACAGTATAA
>NC_134687.1:4284725-4411863 GCF_050947455.1 Rhinoderma darwinii
CCCTGCCAAAATTAGATCCAGCGCAGGCAGATAGCATGGCCGACCCTATATCTGAGGAGGAGGTAAAGAGGAGCATTGACTCCTTAAAAACCAAGAAGAGTCCTGGTCTGGACGGCCTGACCAGCGAGTTTTATAAGGAGTTCAGGGATTTATTGGCCCCTGACCTGGTGCAGGTATATAATGATTGTCTCTCTGCTCGGAAACTTTTACCATCACAGTATAAATCTGTTCTAGTTCTGCTAGCAAGGAAGGGAAATCTGAAAGATTTAAAAAATTGGCGTCCATTGTCCCTGCTGAACATGGATTATAAAGTCCTGGCCAAGATCTTGTATTACAGGCTGAGTGAGGTGGCGGATGATCTCATCATCCCTAATCAGACGTGTGGTGTGAAAGGCCCGGACTATAGAGGACTCCTTGCTGCTGATGAGAGAATCCATGACTTATATTAAGCAGCATGAGGTGGGGACATATATAGTAGGCTTAGACCAGAGTAAGGCCTTTGATAGAGTCCATCATGATTTCCTGTATCAGGTGTTGTTGGAGTACGGCCTTCCTGCGCAGTTTGTACAATGGCTGCAGGTTCTGTATAAGGAGGCAGTTAGCCGGCCTCTGATTAATGGTCACTTGGCAGACGCCTTCAGTATAAAGTCGGGTGTGCGGCAAGGCTGCCCTCTCAGCCCATTATTATATGTGTTTAGTCTGGATCCATTTTTAAGGAAATTGCAGGACAATAAAAAGTTTATGGGGTTGAAATGTCATTTGCAGAATAAAGTAGAGGAGATAAAGTTCTGCGCCTATGCGGATGATGTGACGGTCATGTTGTCTTCTGCTGGTGACTGTGCAGCTCTACAGCAAGAGATAGCCAGGTTTTCCCAGGTGTCTAATTCTGCTGTGAATATGGAGAAGAGCGAGGCCTTGTGGTTGGGAAGTGACAGCGATGTCTTCTCGGTGTCCTTCAGAACAGTTCAGGAGAAGATAAAGATTTTGGGGGTTGTGTTTGGAGCTGTGGATGAAGGGAAGGTGAACTGGGAGGAGAAGTTAGAGCTGTGTGAGCAGAAGGTGCTGAGCTGGAAGCACTGGCGGCTGACGTATCAGGAGAAGGTCCGCCTGGTGAAGAGCTTCCTCCTCCCGCTCTTCCTATATATCAGTGTGGTGTTTCCAGTACCGGATACTTTACTTCCCAGACTGACAAACGTTTTCTTCCGCTTCTTGTGGGGTAACAGGGTCAATGTAGTCAGGAGGAACATTGTCTATCTCCCTCATAAGGAAGGTGGTCTCTCCATGCCCTGCCCGGAGCTCTTCTTTAGTCTGATGTTTCTGATGAAGAATTTTTTATTTTGTAAGAATGCTGAGGTCAAGCCATGGGGCTGTTTGTTTAAAAGTCAGATCCAGCAGTTTGTGTCTGTGTGGTCAATAGGTGACCCCATAAAGAGGATCTCAGGGCGCATTAAGAATAACGTGTCTTGGTATGGAGTCAATATAATCAGGAAGATCATTAAATGGAAGATATTGTATGACGATGTCAAGTTACTCCATAGGAAGGATTTGTACAAGAAGCTCCTTAGATGTCAGTTCACTGTCCATATACAATTGAGGGAAGCCCCGAGCCTTGATATAAGGCAGGCTGCAAAAATCCTGGATGACTCTAGAGTTCCTCCGCACATGAGGGACGTGGCATGGTTGGGATTCCATGGCAAAATGTATGTTAGAGCCAACCTTAAGTGTAGATTCGTGTTGGACAGATTCTGTCCTAGAGAAGAGTGTCCCCAGATACTAGAGACCATGGAACATCTACTGTTAGAGTGTCCTTTCAGTATACAATTATGGGAAGCTGTGTCCCTGTCCCTGCAGTTACCACATCTAATGGGACAGCCATACTCTCAGCTGCTGTATGGAGACTTCCAGCCTGAACTTAGTGTATATGATAGAAGTTCATTATATGTCATAAATGTGGTGACCCTGTACCATCTGTGGTGTGCGCGATGCAGCCTGGTCATCAATAAAGAAGAACTCTCCTGTAAAACTGTCAGGCAGAATATCTTGGAAAGTCTTAAGACTGTGTATAGGAAAGATATGGAAAATAATTTGAATTTAAACTGGAGGAATATTAATATATCATGCAGTTATATTCTTGTATATAGGGGGCAGTATTATAGTAGTTATATTCTTGTATATAGGAGCAGTATTATAGTAGTTATATTCTTGTATATAGAAGCAGTATTATGGTAGTTATATTCTTGTATATAGGAGGCAGTATTATAGCAGTTATATTCTTGTATATAGGGGCAGTATTATAGTAGTTATATTCTTGTATATAGGGGCAGTATTATAGTAGTTATATTCTTGTATATAGGAGCAGTATTATAGTCGTTATATTCTTGTATATAGGGGGCAGTATTATAGTTGTTATATTCTTGTATATAGGGAGCAGTATTATAGTAGTTATATTCTTGTATATAGGAGCAGTATTATAGTAGTTACATTCTTGTATATAGGGGGCAGTATTATAGTAGTTATATTCTTGTATATAGGGGCAGTATTATAGTAGTTATATTCTTGTATATAGGGGCAGTATTATAGTAGTTATATTCTTGTATATAGGGGCAGTATTATAGTAGTTATATTCTTGTATATAGGGGCAGTATTATAGTAGTTATATTCTTGTATATAGGGGCAGTATTATAGTAGTTATATTCTTGTATATAGGGTCAGTATTATAGTAGTTATATTCTTGTATATAGGAGCAGTATTATAGTAGTTATATTCTTGTATATAGGGGGCAGTATTAGGGCATGACCACACGTGGCGGATTTCCTCCGCAACTGTCCGCATCAATGCCGCACAGAATCTGCGTTGCAGATTCTGCTGCGGATCTGCACAAAATGTGCAGTAAATTGATGCGGACTAGCTGCTGCGGACTGCGGTAAAAGTACTTCCCTTCTCCCTATCAGTGCAGGATAGAGAGAAGGGACAGCACTTTCCCTTGTGAAAGTCAAAGAAATTCATACTTACCGCCCGTTATCTTGGTGACGCGTCCCTCCTTCGGCATCCAGCCCGACCTCCCTGGATGACGCGGCAGTCCATGTGACCGCTGCAGCCTGTTATTAGCCTGTTATTGGCCTGTGATTGGCTGCAGCTGTCACTTAGACTGAAACGTCATCCTGGGAGGCCGGACTGGAGACAGAAGCAGGGAGTTCTCGGTAAGTATGAACTTCATTTTTTTTTACAGATAGCTGTATATTGGGATCGGTAGTCACTGTCCCGGGTGCAGAAACAGTTACTGCCGATCGCTTAACTCTTTCAGCACCCTGGACAGTGACTATTTACTGACGTCTCCTAGCAACGCTCCCGTCATTACGGGAGCCCCATTGACTTCCTCAGTCTGGCTGTAGACCTAGAAATACATAGGTCCAGCCAGAATGAAGAAATGTCAAGTTAAAAAAGCAAGACGCATCCGCAGCACACATGACATGTGCATGACAGCTGCAGACTTCATTGCGGAACTTTGAATCTCCATTGAAGTCAATGGAGAAATTCCGCCATGAGTCCGCCACTGCTCCGCAACAGACAGAGCATGCTGCGGACACCAAATTCCGCTCCGCAGCCTCTGCTCCGCAGCGGAATTGTACGCATCGTGTAAACGAACACTGCTAAATTAAAGTGAAAGTCAATGGAGAAACGGCTCCGCTGCGGAATAACGCTGCGGAGTTTCCGCAGCGGAATTTAAGTGAAATTCCGCCATGTGTGAACCCGCCCTTATAGTAATGTAGTGTTATAGTAATGTGGTATTATAGTAATGTAGTGTTATAGTAATGTAGTGTTATAGTAATGTGGTGTTATAGTAATGTGGTGTTATAGTAATGTAGTGTTATAGTAATGTAGTGTTATAGTAATGTAGTGTTATAGTAATGTAGTGTTATAGTAATGTAGTATTATAGTAATGTAGTGTTATAGTAATGTAGTATTATAGTAATGTAGTGTTATAGTAATGTAGTGTTATAGTAATGTAGTGTTATAGTAATGTAGTGTTATAGTAATGTAGTGTTATAGTAATGTAGTGTTATAGTAATGTAGTGTTATAGTAATGTAGTGTTATAGTAATGTAGTGTTATAGTAATGTAGTGTTATAGTAATGTAGTATTATAGTAATGTAGTGTTATAGTAATGTAGTGTTATAGTAATGTAGTGTTATAGTAATGTAGTATTATAGTAATGTAGTGTTATAGTAATGTAGTGTTATAGTAATGTAGTGTTATAGTAATGTAGTATTATAGTAATGTAGTGTTATAGTAATGTAGTGTTATAGTAATGTAGTGTTATAGTAATGTAGTATTATAGTAATGTAGTGTTATAGTAATGTAGTGTTATAGTAATGTAGTATTATAGTAATGTAGTATTATAGTAATGTAGTATTATAGTAATGTAGTGTTATTATAGTAATGTAGTGTTATAGTAATATAGTGTTATAGTAATGTAGTGTTATAGTAATGTAGTGTTATAGTAATGTAGTGTTATAGTAATGTAGTGTTATAGTAATGTAGTGTTATAGTAATGTATTGTTATAGTAATGTAGTATTATAGTAATGTAGTATTATAGTAATGTAGTGTTACAGTAATGTAGTGTTACGGTAATGTAGTGTTACGGTAATGTAGTGTTACGGTAATGTAGTGTTATAGTAATGTAGTGTTATAGTAATGTAGTGTTATAGTAATGTAGTATTATAGTAATGTAGTAGTATTATAGTAATGTAGTATTATAGTAATGTAGTGTTATAGTAATGTAGTATTATAGTAATGTAGTATTATAGTAATGTAGTATTATAGTAATGTAGTGTTATAGTAATGTAGTATTATTATAGTAATGCAGTAGTGTTATAGTAATGTAGTATTATAGTAATGTAGTAATGTAGTGTTATAGTAATGTAGTATTATAGTAATGTAGTATTATAGTAATGTAGTGTTATAGTAATGTAGTGTTATAGTAATGTAGTGTTATAGTAATGTAGTGTTATAGTAATGTAGTATTGTTATAGTAATGTAGTGTTATAGTAATGTAGTGTTATAGTAATGTAGTGTTATAGTAATGTAGTGTTATAGTAATGTAGTGTTATAGTAATGTAGTATTGTTATAGTAATGTAGTGTTATAGTAATGTAGTGTTATAGTAATGTAGTGTTATAGTAATGTAGTATTGTTATAGTAATGTAGTGTTATAGTAATGTAGTGTTATAGTAATGTAGTATTATAGTAATGTAGTATAGTAATGTAGTGTTATAGTAATGTAGTGTTATAGTAATGCAGTGTTATAGTAATGTAGTATTATAGTAATGTAGTGTTATAGTAATGTAGTGTTATAGTAATGTAGTGTTATAGTAATGTAGTGTTATAGTAATGTAGTGTTATAGTAATGTAGTGTTATAGTAATGTAGTGTTATAGTAATGTAGTGTTATAGTAATGTAGTGTTATAGTAATGTAGTGTTATAGTAATGTAGTGTTATAGTAATGTAGTGTTATAGTAATGTAGTGTTATAGTAATGTAGTGTTATAGTAATGTAGTGTTATAGTAATGTAGTGTTATAGTAATGTAGTGTTATAGTAATGTAGTG
This sequence comes from Rhinoderma darwinii, assembly GCF_050947455.1. NCBI lineage: Eukaryota > Metazoa > Chordata > Amphibia > Anura > Rhinodermatidae > Rhinoderma > Rhinoderma darwinii. Next base: position 4,290,332 of record NC_134687.1, read on the forward strand.
TTATAGTAATGTAGTGTTATAGTAAATGTAGTGTTATAGTAATGTAGTGTTATAGTAATGTAGTATTATAGTAATGTAGTGTTATAGTAATGTAGTGTTATAGTAATGTAGTGTTATAGTAATGTAGTGTTATAGTAATGTAGTGTTATAGTAATGTAGTGTTATAGTAATGTAGTGTTATAGTAATGTAGTGTTATAGTAATGTAGTGTTATAGTAATGTAGTGTTATAGTAATGTAGTATTATAGTAATGTAGTGTTATAGTAATGTAGTGTTATAGTAATGTAGCGTTATAGTAATGTAGCGTTATAGTAATGTAGTGTTATAGTAATGTAGTGTTATAGTAATGTGGTGTTATAGTAATGTAGTGTTATAGTAATGTAGTGTTATAGTAATGTAGTGTTATAGTAATGTAGTGTTATTATAGTAATGTAGTGTTATTATAGTAATGTAGTGTTATTATAGTAATGTAGTGTTATAGTAATGTAGTGTTATAGTAATGTAGTATTATAGTAATGTAGTGTTATAGTAATGTAGTGTTATAGTAATGTAGTATTATAGTAATGTAGTGTTATAGTAATGTAGTGTTATAGTAATGTAGTGTTATAGTAATGTATTGTTATAGTAATGTAGTGTTATAGTAATGTAGTGTTATAGTAATGTAGTGTTATAGTAATGTAGTGTTATAGTAATGTAGTGTTATAGTAATGTAGTATTGTTATAGTAATGTAGTGTTATAGTAATGTAGTGTTATAGTAATGTAGTGTTATAGTAATGTAGTGTTGTAGTAATGTAGTGTTGTAGTAATGTAGTGTTATAGTAATGTAGCGTTATAGTAATGTAGTATTATAGTAATGTAGTGTTATAGTAATGTAGTGTTATAGTAATGTAGTGTTATAGTAATGTAGTGTTATAGTAATGTGGTGTTATAGTAATGTGGTGTTATAGTAATGTGGTGTTATAGTAATGTAGTGTTATAGTAATGTAGTGTTATAGTAATGTAGTGTTATAGTAATGTAGTGTTATAGTAATGTAGTTGTGTTATAGTAATGTAGTTGTGTTATAGTAATGTAGTGTTATAGTAATGTAGTGTTATAGTAATGTAGTGTTATAGTAATGTAGTGTTATAGTAATGTAGTGTTATAGTAATGTAGTGTTATAGTAATGTAGTGTTATAGTAATGTAGTGTTATAGTAATGTAGTATTATAGTAATGTAGTATTATAGTAATGTAGTATTATAGTAATGTAGTGTTATAGTAATGTAGTATTATAGTAATGTAGTGTTATAGTAATGTAGTGTTATAGTAATGTAGTATTATAGTAATGTAGTGTTATAGTAATGTAGTGTTATAGTAATGTAGTATTATAGTAATGTAGTGTTATAGTAATGTAGTGTTATAGTAATGTAGTGTTATAGTAATGTAGTGTTATAGTAATGCAGTATTATAGTAATGTAGTGTTATAGTAATGTAGTGTTATAGTAATGTAGTGTTATAGTAATGTAGTGTTATAGTAATGTAGTGTTATAGTAATGTAGTATTATTATAGTAATGTATTATTATAGTAATGTAGTGTTATAGTAATGTAGTGTTATAGTAATGTAGTGTTATAGTAATGTAGTGTTATAGTAATGTAGTGTTATAGTAATGTAGTGTTATAGTAATGTAGTGTTATAGTAATGTAGTGTTATAGTAATGTAGTGTTATAGTAATGTAGTGTTATAGTAATGTAGTGTTATAGTAATGTAGTGTTATAGTAATGTAGTGTTATAGTATTGTAGTGTTATAGTAATGTAGTGTTATAGTAATGTAGCGTTATAGTAATGTAGCGTTATAGTAATGTAGTGTTATAGTAATGTAGTGTTATAGTAATGTAGTGTTATAGTAATGTAGTGTTATAGTAATGTAGTGTTACAGTAATGTAGTGTTATAGTAATGTAGTGTTATAGTAATGTAGTATTATTATAGTAATGTAGTATTATAGTAATGTAGTGTTGTAGTAATGTAGTGTTATAGTAATGTAGTGTTATAGTAATGTAGTGTTATAGTAATGTAGTGTTATAGTAATGTAGTGTTATAGTAATGTAGTGTTATAGTAATGTAGTGTTATAGTAATGTAGTGTTATAGTAATGTAGTGTTATAGTAATGTAGAGTTATAGTAATGTAGTGTTATAGTAATGTAGTGTTATAGTAATGTAGTATTATTATAGTAATGTAGTATTATTATAGTAATGTAGTGTTATAGTAATGTAGTGTTATAGTAATGTAGTATTGTTATAGTAATGTAGTATTGTTATAGTAATGTAGTATTGTTATAGTAATGTAGTATTGTTATAGTAATGTAGTGTTATAGTAATGTAGTATCGTTATAGTAATGTAGTATCGTTATAGTAATGTAGTATCGTTATAGTAATGTAGTGTTATAGTAATGTAGTGTTATAGTAATGTAGTGTTATAGTAATGTAGTGTTATAGTAATGTAGTGTTATAGTAATGTAGTGTTATAGTAATGTAGTGTTATAGTAATGTAGTGTTATAGTAATGTAGTATTATAGTAATGTAGTGTTATAGTAATGTAGTGTTATAGTAATGTAGTGTTATAGTAATGTAGTGTTATAGTAATGTAGTATTGTTATAGTAATGTAGTATTGTTATAGTAATGTAGTATTGTTATAGTAATGTAGTATTGTTATAGTAATGTAGTATTGTTATAGTAATGTAGTGTTATAGTAATGTAGTGTTATAGTAATGTAGTGTTATAGTAATGTAGTGTTATAGTAATGTAGTGTTATAGTAATGTAGTGTTATAGTAATGTAGTGTTATAGTAATGTAGTGTTATAGTAATGTAGTGTTATAGTAATGTAGTGTTATAGTAATGTAGCGTTATAGTAATGTAGCGTTATAGTAATGTAGTGTTATAGTAATGTAGTGTTATAGTAATGTAGTGTTATAGTAATGTAGTGTTATAGTAATGTAGTGTTATAGTAATGTGGTATTATAGTAATGTGGTGTTATAGTAATGTAGTGTTATAGTAATGTAGTATTATAGTAATGTAGTGTTATAGTAATGTAGTGTTATAGTAATGTAGTGTTATAGTAATGTAGTGTTATAGTAATGTAGTGTTATAGTAATGTAGTGTTATAGTAATGTAGTGTTATAGTAATGTAGTGTTATAGTAATGTAGTATTATAGTAATGTAGTGTTATAGTAATGTAGTATTATAGTGATGTAGTGTTATAGTAATGTAGTATTATAGTAATGTAGTGTTATAGTAATGTAGCGTTATAGTAATGTAGCGTTATAGTAATGTAGAGTTATAGTAATGTAGTGTTATAGTAATGTAGTATCGTTATAGTAATGTAGTATCGTTATAGTAATGTAGTAGTATTATAGTAATGTAGTAGTATTATAGTAATGTAGTAGTATTATAGTAATGTAGTGTTATAGTAATGTAGTGTTATAGTAATGTAGTATCGTTATAGTAATGTAGTGTTATAGTAATGTAGTGTTATAGTAATGTAGTGTTATAGTAATGTAGTGTTATAGTAATGTAGTGTTATAGTAATGTAGTATCGTTATAGTAATGTAGTATCGTTATAGTAATGTAGTATCGTTATAGTAATGTAGTATCGTTATAGTAATGTAGTATCGTTATAGTAATGTAGTATCGTTATAGTAATGTAGTATCGTTATAGTAATGTAGTATCGTTATAGTAATGTAGTGTTATAGTAATGTAGTGTTATAGTAATGTAGTATCGTTATAGTAATGTAGTGTTATAGTAATGTAGTGTTATAGTAATGTAGTATTATTATAGTAATGTAGTGTTATAGTAATGTAGTGTTATTATAGTAATGTAGTGTTATAGTAATGTAGTTGTGTTATAGTAATGTAGTGTTATAGTAATGTAGTGTTATAGTAATGTAGTGTTATAGTAATGTAGTGTTATAGTAATGTAGTATTATAGTAATGTAGTGTTATAGTAATGTAGTGTTATAGTAATGTAGTATTATTATAGTAATGTATTATTATAGTAATGTAGTGTTATAGTAATGTAGTGTTATAGTAATGTAGTATTATAGTAATGTAGTATTATAGTAATGTAGTGTTATAGTAATGTAGTGTTATAGTAATGTAGTGTTATAGTAATGTAGTGTTATAGTAATGTATTGTTATAGTAATGTAGTGTTATAGTAATGTAGTGTTATAGTAATGTAGTGTTATAGTAATGTAGTGTTATAGTAATGTAGTGTTATAGTAATGTAGTGTTATAGTAATGTAGTGTTATAGTAATGTAGTGTTATAGTAATGTAGTGTTATAGTAATGTAGTGTTATAGTAATGTAGTGTTATAGTAATATAGTGTTATAGTAATGTAGTATTATAGTAATGTAGTGTTATAGTAATGTAGTATTATAGTAATGTAGTGTTATAGTAATGTAGTGTTATAGTAATGTAGTGTTATAGTAATGTATTGTTATAGTAATGTAGCGTTATAGTAATGTAGCGTTATAGTAATGTAGCGTTATAGTAATGTAGTGTTATAGTAATGTAGTGTTATAGTAATGTAGTGTTATAGTAATGTAGTGTTATAGTAATGTAGTGTTATAGTAATGTAGTGTTATAGTAATGTAGCGTTATAGTAATGTAGTATCGTTATAGTAATGTAGTATCGTTATAGTAATGTAGTATCGTTATAGTAATGTAGTATCGTTATAGTAATGTAGTATCGTTATAGTAATGTAGTATCGTTATAGTAATGTAGTATCGTTATAGTAATGTAGTATCGTTATAGTAATGTAGTATCGTTATAGTAATGTAGTATCGTTATAGTAATGTAGTATTATTATAGTAGTTGAAATAACTAATTGAGTAACAAAAATTTAGTATTGTATCAAATTTGAAAGTAATGCTGCGTCAACTTCACATGTTTTTTTTAGGTATCAGTGGCCTTCTTCTCTTTGGTACCCCATGTTCCGTCCTACGTCCCCCAGACCTTCAGTACCTATGTATCTGCAGTATAACCGTTGTCTGTTACAAGATGTTCCTATATCTGTGTCCTGAACATGGACATTCTTACTGACAATTCTGCTGAATGTAGGAAACTCACAGAGACACCTCATCCTGCTCCATCTGCATCTGTAGAACTGTGGAGTCACTAGAGGGCAGTATAGTCCTAGGAGAACACATATCTACAGGGTTTGGGAGAGTATTGGTTGTAACTGGATCCTGGGTGGTTTACTCCAGGGACAAGCTGTCACATCACTTTCACATTATAATAAACTATACCCCCCTCTTCCCACAACTACAAATGACTCTCATCATCCTCTGCTCTCTCTCTCAGCAGAGAGTGCGCCCTGAATACACCGAGATCTATGCACAAAATTACAGAAGACGACAAAAATATGTAAAGTGAGGGCTCTGATTATATCCACTTAGAGGGGATCTCCAGACTGCTGATCATACGGGGGTCCTGCTGATGGAAGTCACCCCAGAAACCTCCATGTAAATGCTCATTGCACAGTGGTCATTAAGGTCACCCCACGCTGGAGGCCGCCTGGAGACAAGAGCTTCAGTTCATGTAGTCCTCAGATCTAACATGCTTATCAGAGCGCTGCCGAAATATAATACTAAAGATCATTGCAGGAAGATGGCGCTAATATTACATTTGTATATAGACACAATATGACTGGCACTGTTATAGAGGCACTATTATATATACAATATGACTGGTACTATTATAGAGGCACTATTATATTTACAATATGACTGGAACTATTATAGAGGCACTATTATATATACAATATGACTGGCACTGTAGTGAGCTCCCCCTAGTGGTGGCTGCAGGCAGCAAAATGTTATCATGTAACTTTATGGAGCTGTATATATCTGTATGTAGTGAGCTCCCTCTAGTGGGGGCTGCAGGCAGAAGAATGTTATCATGTAACTCTATGGGAGCTGTATATATCTTTATGTAGTGATCTCCCTCTAGTGGTGGCTGCAGGCAGAAGAATGTTATCATGTAACTCTATGGGAGCTGTATATATCTTTATGTAGTGAGCTCCTCCTAGTGGTGGCTGCAGGCAGCAGAATATTCCCTTATAATGTGCTGTGTGCTCTCCCTTATCCTGTGCTGCGTGCTCTCCCTTATCCTGTGCTGCGTGCTCTCCCTTATCCTGTGCTGCGTGCTCTCCCTTATACTGTGCTGCGTGCTCTCCCTTATACTGTGCTGCGTGCTCTCCCTGATACTGTGCTGCGTGCTCTCCCTTATACATTGCTGCGTGCTCTCCCTTATACTGTGCTGCGTGCTCTCCCTTATCCTGTGCTGCGTGCTCTCCCTGATACTGTGCTGCGTGCTCTCCCTGATACTGTGCTGCGTGCTCTAGCTTATACATTGCTGCGTGCTCTCCCTTATACTGTGCTGCGTGCTCTCCCTTATGCTGTGCTGCGTGCTCTCCCTTATGCCGTGCTGCGTGCTCTCCCTTATGCCGTGCTGCGTGCTTTCCATTATGCCGTGCTGCGTGCTCTCCCTTATACTGTGTTGCAGTCTCTAGCTTATACATTGCTGCGTGCTCTCCCTTATGCCGTGCTGCGTGCTCTCCCTTATGCCGTGCTGCGTGCTCTCCCTTATGCCGTGCTGCGTGCTCTCCCTTATGCCGTGCTGCGCGCTCTCCCTTATGCCGTGCTGCGCGCTCTCCCTTATGCCGTGCTGCGCGCTCTCCATTATGCCGTGCTGCGCGCTCTCCCTTATCCCGCGCTGCGCGCTCTCCCTTATCCCGCGCTGCGCGCTCTCCCTTATCCCGTGCTGCGCGCTCTCCCTTATCCCGTGCTGCGCGCTCTCCCTTATCCCGTGCTGCGCGCTCTCCCTTATCCCGTGCTGCGCGCTCTCCCTTATCCCGTGCTGCGCGCTCTCCCTTATCCCGTGCTGCGCGCTCTCCCTTATCCCGTGCTGCGCGCTCTCCCTTATCCCGTGCTGCGCGCTCTCCCTTAGGCCGTGCTGCGCGCTCTCCCTTAGGCCGTGCTGCGCGCTCTCCCTTAGGCCGTGCTGCGCGCTCTCCCTTAGGCCGTGCTGCGCGCTCTCCCTTAGCCCGTGCTGCGCGCTCTCCCTTAGCCCGTGCTGCGCGCTCTCCCTTAGCCCGTGCTGCGCGCTCTCCCTTAGCCCGTGCTGCGCGCTCTCCCTTAGCCCGTGCTGCGCGCTCTCCCTTGTCCCGTGCTGCGCGCTCTCCCTTGTCCCGTGCTGCGCGCTCTCCCTTGTCCCGTGCTGCGCGCTCTCCCTTGTCCCGTGCTGCGCGCTCTCCCTTGTCCCGTGCTGCGCGCTCTCCCTTGTCCCGTGCTGCGCGCTCTCCCTTGTCCCGTGCTGCGCGCTCTCCCTTGTCCCGTGCTGCGCGCTCTCCCTTGTCCCGTGCTGCGCGCTCTCCCTTGTCCCGTGCTGCGCGCTCTCCCTTGTGCCGTGCTGCGCGCTCTCCCTTGTGCCGTGCTGCGCGCTCTCCCTTGTGCCGTGCTGCGCGCTCTCCCTTGTGCCGTGCTGCGCGCTCTCCCTTGTGCCGTGCTGCGCGCTCTCCCTTGTGCCGTGCTGCGCGCTCTCCCTTGTGCCGTGCTGCGCGCTCTCCCTTGTGCCGTGCTGCGCGCTCTCCCTTGTGCCGTGCTGCGCGCTCTCCCTTGTGCCGTGCTGCGCTCTCTCCCTTGTGCCGTGCTGCGCGCTCTCCCTTGTGCCGTGCTGCGCGCTCTCCCTTGTGCCGTGCTGCGCGCTCTCCCTTGTGCCGTGCTGCGCGCTCTCCCTTGTGCCGTGCTGCGCGCTCTCCCTTGTGCCGTGCTGCGCGCTCTCCCTTGTGCCGTGCTGCGCTCTCTCCCTTGTGCCGTGCTGCGCTCTCTCCCTTGTGCCGTGCTGCGCGCTCTCCCTTGTGCCGTGCTGCGCGCTCTCCCTTGTGCCGTGCTGCGCGCTCTCCCTTGTGCCGTGCTGCGCGCTCTCCCTTGTGCCGTGCTGCGCGCTCTCCCTTATGCCGTGCTGCGCGCTCTCCCTTATGCCGTGCTGCGCGCTCTCCCTTATGCCGTGCTGCGCGCTCTCCCTTATGCCGTGCTGCGCGCTCTCCCTTATGCCGTGCTGCGCGCTCCCCCTTATGCCGTGCTGCGCGCTCCCCCTTATCCCGTGCTGCGCGCTCCCCCTTATCCCGTGCTGCGCGCTCCCCCTTATCCCGTGCTGCGCGCTCCCCCTTATCCCGTGCTGCGCGCTCCCCCTTATCCCGTGCTGCGCGCTCCCCCTTATCCCGTGCTGCGCGCTCTCCCTTATCCCGTGCTGCGCGCTCTCCCTTATGCCGTGCTGCGCGCTCTCCCTTATGCCGTGCTGCGCGCTCTCCCTTATCCCGTGCTGCGCGCTCTCCCTTATCCCGTGCTGCGCGCTCTCCCTTATCCCGTGCTGCGCGCTCTCCCTTATGCCGTGCTGCGCGCTCTCCCTTATGCCGTGCTGCCCCCTGTATCTATTGCTCCAGTTCCATCATGCTCCCTCTAAGATGAGGTTAATGTGCGCGGTTACTTACTTCCTCCTCCTTCTTGACCGTGTGCTTCACATCTTGTTCTTTTATTTCTTCCTTTTGCTGCGATTTTCACAAAACCGTGGATCTCACATCACCCTTGTGATCTGAGTCCATTGGATGGTTGTAAAGGAGAGAGTTAAATAAATATAGCAAAAAATAGGGAAAACCTGCTGCAGTCTGCAAGAGAACTGCCACTATCAGCAAGATACCCACCGTAACCTCACAAGAATGGCGTGGAAACCAATGTCATTGTCTTGGAGTTGTCAGGGTCCAGAGCTTCATCCAGCCTGACGTAAAATAACTGTGTACACAGCCCCGATGCAGAGTGACAGGACACAGACCGTTTTACAAAGTATAATGGAGACAAATCACATCCAAAGCAAATAGACAGTGATCCACACGACTGAAGCCTGTGACTGCCTCTAGTGGAGCCTCGGCTAAATACGGACTATGGGGGTGAACACGTCTGCATTCTCTAATTGTTTGTTTCATAATTGTAATGAATGTGAGATTTGTTTTCACGTCACAGATGTTTTTGGGGTGAGGCGCTTTACCCGGCTCTTCCTCACATTTGGAGTTATCCTTTAATTTAATTTTATTAGGTCTGTACTATAAAGAACTCATTACTGCTTAGTGAGGAGAGTAACTGGGGGAGGGGCTATGACAACCATTTAATCATGTGATCTGTAGGGGAAGCCAGCAGCAAGTGTTTCATTTCACTGCACTGTCCCTTCAGGATAAATGAAGCATTACACAATTCCCACTGAAATGCATGGATTGTCCCTGTAATGCAGAGATATGCTGGGTCCTCCGGGGGGGGAGTGATGCACTTTGTAGCTGCTTTGCGCTCTGGCTCCTAGACGATGTTTCAGAAGACCCCCCCCCCCCCACCTCTATTAATTCAGAATTCTCTAATAGGGTTTATGACAATGGGTCTTCTAAACTGGACAACCCCTTTAATCCATACACACTGAGAACCCATGAACTGATGTGTCTATGGTTCTGGGTGGCCGGAGTCACGTTGCTGCTGCTCCATCTCAGTGCCGTGTAACCCAATGAAATATGGATTTGGTGGCCATGCCCTGCGGACTCAGCGAGCGTCGCAGCCGCATGACCCTTTCACGGACCCTTCGAGCTGTTATAAATCTACAGACACTCAGTCCCCCGCAGTAACAGGCCGGACTGTATTATACATGAAGTTATTTCATGTCCGCTCATAACACGACCATATATCACATTGACGTGATCATCGGAGACATGGAGTGTTCCCCTCAGGTATCGATGATCGGGCTCCAGGACATTGTCACGTGACTGGACCACCTGTGTATATCCGCCATGTTCTGAGAGTGCCCCCCAGAAGGTGGGGACTTTTTGCATTCAATGGGAGGAGGTCACTCACGTGTGGTCATCCATCCATAATACCAGGGCAGTTATGTGCCTCATTACCGGCAGTCAGCCTATTTTTAGCCTCGGTCACCCGGTCACCCGGAGATATAAAGTTTTCACTCAGTTACCAAGAAGGACAAGGCATCCAAAAACAAATAATCTGCCGTTATATATTGGATTAATATTGTATACACGTCGTCCTTGCTCTTGGCTCGGGTTAGCGCCACGTGGCCCGGGACTGGGTTCTGACGCTATCTAGAATCAGGACGTAGTCTGCGGCGGCACACACGATGGGCGGCGAGCCGGGAGCCAGGAGGGTAAGTACAGTGAACTCTGCTCTGAATTAGTTTTTTTGTCTGGTCAGAATTTAGTTAGAGGTCCGGTATCGGATAGTAATATAGGGGGTCTGGGGTTCTGAATATATTTAGGGGCTGGGGTCTAATATTAATATAGGGGTTTGGTATCTGATAGTAATTTAGAGGGTCTGGGTGTTTGAAGATATTTAGAGGGTCTGGTGTCTGACTATATTTAGGGGTATTGGGTCTAATATTATAGGGGATCGGAACATATGTAACCATACCCTTCAATATAAGCCACGCCCATCAAAGGGGCTAGTGCCGCTGCTCTCCCAGGCGGACGTCTCATCCAGTGCCAGGACCGGCTTGTTCTGGTCATTGGTGGGGACCATAGTTCGGGGATAACTTGGTCAATATAACAAATGCCTGGCCTGATGATCGGGACACTGCCGGATAAAAGGTTGATGGACCAGAGTCTATAATATATACAATCCTAATCATTTTAGCTACAATGGGAAGAATGTTCCAATGGAAAGACGGGTCCATAACTGCTCCAAGGGGGCAGCCGGTGCTGTAGGAAGGGGCATTATTCATGTTGATGGCAGCCTCCCACCGCAGACATCTACAGGGGGGGGCAGCGGACCACCACAGATATCTACAGGGGGCAGCGGACCACCACAGACATCTACAGGGGGCAGCGGACCACCACAGACATCTACAGGGGGCAGCGAACCACCACAGATATCTACAGGGGGGTAGCGGACCACCATAGACATCTACAGGGGGGGGGCATCCTCCCACCACAGACATCTACAGGGGGCAGCGGACCACCACAGACATCTACAGGGGGCAGCAGACCACCACAGACATCTACAGGGGGCAGCGGACCACCACAGACATCTACAGGGGGCAGCGGACCACCATAGACATCTACAGGGGGGGGCATCCTCCCACCACAGACATCTACAGGGGGGCAGCCTCCCACCACAGACATCTACAGGGGTCAGCGGACCAGCACAGCCTATTAGAACCTCGGTTCTGGGCTCCTCTGGGGACAGGTGTGATGTGAGGGGTACGTGGTGTGCTGCGGGGTACAGGAATGATTGACAGTACTCGTGGTTACACAGTTGGGGTCCCTCCTATAGTATATATAGTACAGGATCAGTACACACGTTATTAATGTGCGGCCATGGTAGGGTGACGCACCTCCTGGTGACACCTGTGTAGTAGACGGGGGGTCGTGGTGTTTCCTCGGTCTCGTTAATGATGAGGCGGTGGGAGAGACCCGTCATGGGGCTGGCGGGCTGTGATCACACCCTCCACACTTACACTCGCACACAAGCTCATTAACCTTTCTTGATTAAGGTAATTATTTCTCCAACATGAACCTGTAATCTAAACATGGCAGAACGTTCCGGAGACTCACAGACCTGCGACACCGGGGGATGGGGGGACAGACCAGAGGACCACCCAAGGCTACAACAAGGACTCCTCATATAATGGCCTCAACCGTGGGGATTACTGGTCCTGCTCAGAGCGTCCACAGCACGTTCTCACCTCAGGGTCCCAGCATTGACTCTATGAGGGTCTCTACATTCTCTTAAAGGGCCAGTCCAGTCAATGAAGCTTAAATACTGTATAATGAACAGATCTGCAACTTTATAATAGACTCTGTTTCAACTCACTATTTTAAGGTTATCTGCTTGCTGTCAGTGAGTGGAAACATTCTTGTTTACACCCAGAGGCTTAAAGAAAAACACCTCCTAATCTGGTACTTTTAACAGCTGAGAGTTTGTTACAATTGTGTCCAGTCTACACAATCTTCTGTGATTTCAGTCTGTATTCCATATTGATACATTTTACCTGCACTGATACATTTTAGCAAACTTATAAGAACATGAAAGACATTTGTGTTCAGCTCATAAAGTATTGTCTAGGCTGGATACATTGTAACAAACCCTCCAGATGTGAGAAGTATTAGGTGAATGTACAGTTGATGATAGAAAGTTGCAGAACTGTTCATTATACAGCGATTAAGGATTATTTACAGCAGAACGGACTGGCCCATTAAAGGGGAACTCCAGTCCCAGCTGATCGTACCCAGCACAGGGATCATGGGTCGCATAGTGACGTCGTGTTATGACCTGCATTTTACTCTGACTGTCCCCATCATGTCTCAGATTTCAGAAACGCAGCCAACGCTCCGGGGCCCCTGTGCAGAATCAATACCCGGGCCCCCATGTGTCATTCACAGTCCTGCACCAGGGGCCGGTCCCCCTCTGCTCCACCTAGGGCAGTGGACATGAGATATTTTATGACAGTCTGCTTCCCCCTATGTGGAGCACAGACGGCTGGAAATGGCTCCTGCATTCTGCTCTGTTATGGGGGAACTCTTGCTTGAGATACAGTCATGGTGTAACTTGAAGCTCCTGGTTTCCAATGCAGAATCTGTACCAGGTCCAACCACCCTGGGCCATTTATAATATTGGGGTGTTCTTATGTGGCAGAGGGGTCATCATGGTCAAGGGTGCGACTGCTACCTGTGCGCCCCCCTATAGTTACGCCCCCGGCTCCAGCACATCTCAGGGGATTGCTGTAAATGATTTTGTTTTCTAGCTGAGGTTGGGGCATTGAGTGGTCCTCATCCTCATCATATTCGGATGTTGTCATTATTACAGGTAATGACGCTGCTCCTGGAGGGGGGGGCACATACTTTGGAGCCCCTGACCAGCCGCTGAGTGCGGTGACCGACTCCCGGAGAAAGGCGGCGTGTTTATTGGGTGATTAATATTTATGAGGCAGGAGAGGCAGATGCTATTGACATCTGTGTGATGTCAAGATGCTGTCAACACATTGTTAGCAATGACTGTCAGGCCGCCTGCGCCGCGCCGCCACCACATGCTCCGCTCCGCTATGCAGCGTGAATTCAATTTTCATGTTTATCTTACGACACTTGGCACCGGCTCCGGCTTATGTTCCCTTATAAAATACCCAATTAGAGCCATGTGGCACCGAGTGATGTTTTTATTAAACTCATCCTGCGACGTGTGGATCTCGACTAAATAACAAATGGAGTCTTTGAATAGTCTGTAGATGCTGAGCGGCAGCTTATGTTCCCCTTCAAACACCCCGACGCCTCTGTCGCTCTGTTTCAAAAACAAATCATGTGTCGCCGCTTTGCTTTACATTTTTTCATGGTCGCCGGTGATATTAGGGACTGTTTCTTCTCCACATCTGATCAGGACGATGATGATGATGATGATGATGATGATGGCGGCAATGACCCGGGAGAACAAGAAGAATAGAGAACACGGAAGAAGCTCTGGGATACACAATGTTATCTAATGAAACTTGCAATATTGCTGGTGTCATATAGAAAAGGGTAGAAACCAGGTCAGTTGTATAGCAAATGTAGACCAGAACAACAACAGCAGAGCCCTATTTGCCATGTAAAGGTTTTCTTATCCTTTTAGCGCAAGTATTACCACATCAAAATAAAAATTACATACACAGCCCATATAGTGCCAAGATAATACTGCCATATACAGCTCACATAATGCCACCATATAGTGCCAAGATAATACTGCCATATACAGCCCACATAATATCATCATATAGTGGCAAGATAATACTGCCATATACAGCCCACATAATATCACCATATAGTGCCAAGATAATACTGCCATATACAGCCCACATAATATCATCATATAGTGCCAAGACAATACTGCCACATACAGCCCACATAATATCATCATATAGTGCCAAGATAGTACTGCCATATACAGCCCACATAATATCACCATATAATGCCAAGATAATACTGCCATATACAGCCCACATAATACCACCATATAGTGCCAAGATAATACTGCCATATACAGCCCACATAATATCACCATATAATGCCAAGATAATACTGCCATATACAGCCCACATAATACCACCATATAGTGCCAAGATAATACTGCCATATACAGCCCACATAATACCACCATATAGTGCTAAGATAATACTGCCATATACAGCCCACATAATACCACCATATAATGCCAAGATAATACTGCCATATACAGACCACATAATACCACCATATAATGCCAAGATAATACTGCCATATACAGAACACATAATACCACCATATAGTGCCAAGATAATACTGCCATATACAGCCCACATAATACCACCATATAGTGCCAAGACAATACTGCCATATACAGCCCACATAATATCATCATATAGTGGCAAGATAATACTGCCATATACAGCCCACATAATATCATCATATAGTGGCAAGATAATACTGCCATATACAGCCCACATAATATCATCATATAGTGGCAAGATAATACTGCCATATACAGCCCACATAATATCATCATATAGTGCCAAGACAATACTGCCATATACAGCCCACATAATATCATCATATAGTGGCAAGATAATACTGCCATATACAGCCCACATAATATCATCATATAGTGGCAAGATAATACTGCCATATACAGCCCACATAATATCATCATATAGTGCCAAGACAATACTGCCATATACAGACCACATAATATCATCATATAGTGGCAAGATAATACTGCCATATACAGCCCACATAATATCATCATATAGTGGCAAGATAATACTGCCATATACAGCCCACATAATATCACCATATAGTGCCAAGATAATACTATCATATACAGCTCACATAATATCACCATATAGTGCCAAGATAATACTGCCATATACAACCCATATAATACCATCATATAGTGGCAAGATAATACTGCCATATACAGCCACATAATACCACCATATAGTGCCAAGATAATACTGCCATATACAGCCACATAATACCACCATATAGTACCAAGATAATACTGCCATATACAGCCCACATAATATCACCATATAGTACCAAGATAATACTGCCATATACAGCTCACATAATACCACCATATAGTGCCAAGATAATACTGCCATATACAGCACACATAATACCACCATATAGTGGCAAGATAATACTGCCATATACAGCTCACATAATATCATCATATAGTGCCAAGATAATACTGCCATATACAGCCCACATAATATCATATAGTGCCAAGATAATACTGCCATATACAGACCACATAATACCACCATATAGTGCCAAGATAATACTGCCATATACAGTCCACATAATATCACCATATAGTGCCAAGATAATACTGCCATATACAGCCCACATAATACCACCATATAGTGCCAAGATAATACTGCCATATACAGCCCATATAATACCACCATATAGTGCCAAGATAATACTGCCATATACAGAACACATAATACCACCATATAGTGCCAAGATAATACTGCCATATACAGCCCACATAATATCACCATATAGTGCCAAGATAATACTGCCATATACAGCACACATAATACCACCATATAGTGCCAAGATAATACTGCCATATACAGCCCACATAATATCATCATATAGTGCCAAGATAATACTGCCATATACAGCCCACATAATACCACCATATAGTGCCAAGATAATACTGCCATATACAGCCCACATAATATCATCATATAGTGCCAAGATAATACTGCCATATACAGCCCACATAATACCACCATATAGTGCCAAGATAATACTGCCATATACAGCCCATATAATACCACCATATAGTGCCAAGATAATACTGCCATATACAGAACACATAATACCACCATATAGTGCCAAGATAATACTGCCATATACAGCCCACATAATATCACCATATAGTGCCAAGATAATACTGCCATATACAGCACACATAATACCACCATATAGTGCCAAGATAATACTGCCATATACAGCCCACATAATATCATCATATAGTGCCAAGATAATACTGCCATATACAGCCCACATAATACCACCATATAGTGCCAAGATAATACTGCCATATACAGCCCACATAATATCATCATATAGTGCCAAGATAATACTGCCATATACAGCCCACATAATACCACCATATAGTGCCAAGATAATACTGCCATATACAGCCCACATAATATCATCATATAGTGCCAAGATAATACTGCCATATACAGCCCACATAATACCACCATATAGTGCCAAGATAATACTGCCATATACAGCCCACATAATATCATATAGTGCCAAGATAATACTGCCATATACAGACCACATAATACCACCATATAGTGCCAAGATAATACTGCCATATACAGCTCACATAATACCACCATATAGTGCCAAGATAATACTGCTATATACAGCCCACATAATACCACCATATAGTGCCAAGATAATACTGCCATATACAGCCCACATAATACCACCATATAGTGCCAAGATAATACCGCCATATACAGCCCACATAATATCACCATATAGTGCCAAGATAATACTGCCATATACAGCTTACATAATACCACCATATAGTGCCAAGATAATACTGCCATATACAGCCAACATAATACCACCATATAGTGCCAAGATAATACCGCCATATACAGCCCACATAATATCACCATATAGTGCCAAGATAATACTGCCATATACAGCTCACATAATACCACCATATAGTGCCAAGATAATACTGCCATATACAGACCACATAATACCACCATATAGTGCCAAGATAATACTGCCATATACAGCCCATATAATACCACCATATAGTGCCAAGATAATACTGCCATATACAGCCCACATAATATCATCATATAGTGCCAAGATAATACTGCCATATACAGCCCACATAATACCACCATATAGTGCAAGATAATACTGCCATATACAACCTACATAATACCACCATATAGTGGCAAGATAATACTGCCATATACAGCCCACATAATACCACCATATAGTGCCAAGATAATACTGCCATATACAGCCCACATATCACCATATAGTGCCAAGATAATACTGCTATATACAGCCCACATAATATCACCATATAGTGCCAAGATAATACTGACATATACAGCCCACATAATACCACCATATAGTGCCAAGATAATACCGCCATATACAGCCCACATAATACCACCATATAGTGCCAAGATAATACTGCCATATACAGCCACATAATACCACCATATAGTGCCAAGATAATACTGCCATATATACAGCCCACATAATACCACCATATAGTGCCAAGATAATACTGTCATATACAGCCCACATAATACCATCATATAGTGCCAAGATAATACTGCCATATACAGCCCACATATTACCACCATATAGTGCCAAGATAACACTGCCATATATAGCCCACATAATACCACCATATAGTGCCAAGATAATACTGCCATATACAGCCCACATAATACCACCATATAGTGCCAAAATAATACTGTCATATACAGCCCACAAAATACCATCATATAGTGCCAAGATAATACTGCCATATACAGCCACATAATATCACCATATAGTGCCAAGATAATACTACCATATACAGCCCACATAATATCACCATATAGTGCCAAGATAGTACTGCAATATACAGCCCACATAATACCATCATATAGTGCCAAGATAATACTGCCATATACAGGCCATATAATACCACCATTAGGTGCCAAGATAATACTGCCATATACAGCCCACATAATATCACCATATAGTGCCAAGATAATACTGCCATATACAGCCCACATAATACCATCATATAGTGCCAAGATAATACTGCCATATACAGCCCACATAATATCACCATATACTGCCAAGACAATACTGCCATATACAGCTCACATAATATTACCATATAGTGCCAAGCTAATACTGCCATATACAGCCCACATAATACCACCATATAGTGCCAAGATAATACTATCATATACAGCCCACATAATATCACCATATAGTGCCAAAATAATACTGTCATATACAGCCCACAAAATACCATCATATAGTGCCAAGATAATACTGCCATATACAGCCCACATAATATCACCATATAGTGCCAAGATAATACTGCCATATATAGACCATATAATATCACCATATAGTGCCAAGATAATACTGCCATATACAGCCCACATAATGTCATCATATAGTGCCAAGATAACACTGCCATATACAGCCCACATAATACCATCATATAGTGCCAAGACAATACTGCCATATACAGCCCACATAATATCATCATATAGTGGCAAGATAATACTGCCATATACAGCCCACATAATATCATCATATAGTGGCAAGATAATACTGCCATATACAGCCCACATAATATCATCATATAGTGGCAAGATAATACTGCCATATACAGCCCACATAATATCATCATATAGTGCCAAGACAATACTGCCATATACAGCCCACATAATATCATCATATAGTGCCAAGATAATACTGCCATATACAGCCCACATAATATCATCATATAGTGGCAAGATAATACTGCCATATACAGCCCACATAATATCATCATATAGTGCCAAGACAATACTGCCATATACAGCCCACATAATATCATCATATAGTGGCAAGATAATACTGCCATATACAGCCCACATAATATCATCATATAGTGGCAAGATAATACTGCCATATACAGCCCACATAATATCATCATATAGTGGCAAGATAATACTGCCATATACAGCCCACATAATATCATCATATAGTGCCAAGACAATACTGCCATATACAGCCCACATAATATCATCATATAGTGGCAAGATAATACTGCCAGATACAGCCCACATAATATCATCATATAGTGGCAAGATAATACTGCCATATACAGCCCACATAATATCACCATATAGTGCCAAGATAATACTATCATATACAGCTCACATAATATCACCATATAGTGCCAAGATAATACTGCCATATACAACCCATATAATACCATCATATAGTGGCAAGATAATACTGCCATATACAGCCACATAATACCACCATATAGTGCCAAGATAATACTGCCATATACAGCCACATAATACCACCATATAGTACCAAGATAATACTGCCATATACAGCCCACATAATATCACCATATAGTACCAAGATAATACTGCCATATACAGCTCACATAATACCACCATATAGTGCCAAGATAATACTGCCATATACAGCACACATAATACCACCATATAGTGGCAAGATAATACTGCCATATACAGCTCACATAATATCATCATATAGTGCCAAGATAATACTGCCATATACAGCCCACATAATATCATATAGTGCCAAGATAATACTGCCATATACAGACCACATAATACCACCATATAGTGCCAAGATAATACTGCCATATACAGTCCACATAATATCACCATATAGTGCCAAGATAATACTGCCATATACAGCCCACATAATACCACCATATAGTGCCAAGATAATACTGCCATATACAGCCCATATAATACCACCATATAGTGCCAAGATAATACTGCCATATACAGAACACATAATACCACCATATAGTGCCAAGATAATACTGCCATATACAGCCCACATAATATCACCATATAGTGCCAAGATAATACTGCCATATACAGCACACATAATACCACCATATAGTGCCAAGATAATACTGCCATATACAGCCCACATAATATCATCATATAGTGCCAAGATAATACTGCCATATACAGCCCACATAATACCACCATATAGTGCCAAGATAATACTGCCATATACAGCCCACATAATATCATCATATAGTGCCAAGATAATACTGCCATATACAGCCCACATAATACCACCATATAGTGCCAAGATAATACTGCCAAATACAGCCCACATAATATCATCATATAGTGCCAAGATAATACTGCCATATACAGCCCACATAATACCACCATATAGTGCCAAGATAATACTGCCATATACAGCCCACATAATATCATATAGTGCCAAGATAATACTGCCATATACAGACCACATAATACCACCATATAGTGCCAAGATAATACTGCCATATACAGCTCACATAATACCACCATATAGTGCCAAGATAATACTGCCATATACAGCCCACATAATACCACCATATAGTGCCAAGATAATACTGCCATATACAGCCCACATAATACCACCATATAGTGCCAAGATAATACCGCCATATACAGCCCACATAATACCACCATATAGTGCCAAGATAATACTGCCATATACAGCCACATAATACCACCATATAGTGCCAAGATAATACTGCCATATATACAGCCCACATAATACCACCATATAGTGCCAAGATAATACTGTCATATACAGCCCACATAATACCATCATATAGTGCCAAGATAATACTGCCATATACAGCCCACATATTACCACCATATAGTGCCAAGATAACACTGCCATATATAGCCCACATAATACCACCATATAGTGCCAAGATAATACTGCCATATACAGCCCACATAATACCACCATATAGTGCCAAAATAATACTGTCATATACAGCCCACAAAATACCATCATATAGTGCCAAGATAATACTGCCATATACAGCCACATAATATCACCATATAGTGCCAAGATAATACTGCCATATACAGCCCACATAATATCACCATATAGTGCCAAGATAATACTGCAATATACAGCCCACATAATACCATCATATAGTGCCAAGATAATACTGCCATATACAGGCCACATAATACCACCATTAGGTGCCAAGATAATACTGCCATATACAGCCCACATAATATCACCATATAGTGCCAAGATAATACTGCCATATACAGCCCACGTAATACCATCATATAGTGCCAAGATAATACTGCCATATACAGCCCACATAATATCACCATATACTGCCAAGACAATACTGCCATATACAGCTCACATAATATTACCATATAGTGCCAAGCTAATACTGCCATATACAGCCCACATAATACCACCATATAGTGCCAAGATAATACTATCATATACAGCCCACATAATATCACCATATAGTGCCAAAATAATACTGTCATATACAGCCCACAAAATACCATCATATAGTGCCAAGATAATACTGCCATATACAGCCCACATAATATCACCATATAGTGCCAAGATAATACTGCCATATATAGACCATATAATATCACCATATAGTGCCAAGATAATACTGCCATATACAGCCCACATAATGTCATCATATAGTGCCAAGATAACACTGCCATATACAGCCCACATAATACCATCATATAGTGCCAAGACAATACTGCCATATACAGCCCACATAATATCATCATATAGTGGCAAGATAATACTGCCACATACAGCCCACATAATATCATCATATAGTGGCAAGATAATACTGCCATATACAGCCCACATAATATCATCATATAGTGGCAAGATAATACTGCCATATACAGCCCACATAATATCATCATATAGTGCCAAGACAATACTGCCATATACAGCCCACATAATATCATCATATAGTGGCAAGATAATACTGCCATATACAGCCCACATAATATCATCATATAGTGGCAAGATAATACTGCCATATACAGCCCACATAATATCATCATATAGTGCCAAGACAATACTGCCATATACAGCCCACATAATATCATCATATAGTGGCAAGATAATACTGCCATATACAGCCCACATAATATCATCATATAGTGGCAAGATAATACTGCCATATACAGCCCACATAATATCATCATATAGTGGCAAGATAATACTGCCATATACAGCCCACATAATATCATCATATAGTGCCAAGACAATACTGCCATATACAGCCCACATAATATCATCATATAGTGGCAAGATAATACTGCCATATACAGCCCACATAATATCATCATATAGTGGCAAGATAATACTGCCATATACAGCCCACATAATATCACCATATAGTGCCAAGATAATACTATCATATACAGCTCACATAATATCACCATATAGTGCCAAGATAATACTGCCATATACAACCCATATAATACCATCATATAGTGGCAAGATAATACTGCCATATACAGCCACATAATACCACCATATAGTGCCAAGATAATACTGCCATATACAGCCACATAATACCACCATATAGTACCAAGATAATACTGCCATATACAGCCCACATAATATCACCATATAGTACCAAGATAATACTGCCATATACAGCTCACATAATACCACCATATAGTGCCAAGATAATACTGCCATATACAGCACACATAATACCACCATATAGTGGCAAGATAATACTGCCATATACAGCTCACATAATATCATCATATAGTGCCAAGATAATACTGCCATATACAGCCCACATAATATCATATAGTGCCAAGATAATACTGCCATATACAGACCACATAATACCACCATATAGTGCCAAGATAATACTGCCATATACAGTCCGCATAATATCACCATATAGTGCCAAGATAATACTGCCATATACAGCCCACATAATACCACCATATAGTGCCAAGATAATACTGCCATATACAGCCCATATAATACCACCATATAGTGCCAAGATAATACTGCCATATACAGAACACATAATACCACCATATAGTGCCAAGATAATACTGCCATATACAGCCCACATAATATCACCATATAGTGCCAAGATAATACTGCCATATACAGCACACATAATACCACCATATAGTGCCAAGATAATACTGCCATATACAGCCCACATAATATCATCATATAGTGCCAAGATAATACTGCCATATACAGCCCACATAATACCACCATATAGTGCCAAGATAATACTGCCATATACAGCCCACATAATATCATCATATAGTGCCAAGATAATACTGCCATATACAGCCCACATAATACCACCATATAGTGCCAAGATAATACTGCCATATACAGCCCACATAATATCATCATATAGTGCCAAGATAATACTGCCATATACAGCCCACATAATACCACCATATAGTGCCAAGATAATACTGCCATATACAGCCCACATAATATCATATAGTGCCAAGATAATACTGCCATATACAGACCACATAATACCACCATATAGTGCCAAGATAATACTGCCATATACAGCTCACATAATACCACCATATAGTGCCAAGATAATACTGCCATATACAGCCCACATAATACCACCATATAGTGCCAAGATAATACTGCCATATACAGCCCACATAATACCACCATATAGTGCCAAGATAATACCGCCATATACAGCCCACATAATATCACCATATAGTGCCAAGATAATACTGCCATATACAGCTTACATAATACCACCATATAGTGCCAAGATAATACTGCCATATACAGCAAACATAATACCACCATATAGTGCCAAGATAATACCGCCATATACAGCCCACATAATATCACCATATAGTGCCAAGATAATACTGCCATATACAGCCCACATAATATCATCATATAGTGCCAAGATAATACTGCCATATACAGCCCACATAATACCACCATATAGTGCAAGATAATACTGCCATATACAACCTACATAATACCACCATATAGTGGCAAGATAATACTGCCATATACAGCCCACATAATACCACCATATAGTGCCAAGATAATACTGCCATATACAGCCCACATATCACCATATAGTGCCAAGATAATACTGCTATATACAGCCCACATAATATCACCATATAGTGCCAAGATAATACTGCCATATACAGCCCACATAATACCACCATATAGTGCCAAGATAATACCGCCATATACAGCCCACATAATACCACCATATAGTGCCAAGATAATACTGCCATATACAGCCACATAATACCACCATATAGTGCCAAGATAATACTGCCATATATACAGCCCACATAATACCACCATATAGTGCCAAGATAATACTGCCATATACAGCCCACATAATACCACCATATAGTGCCAAAATAATACTGTCATATACAGCCCACAAAATACCATCATATAGTGCCAAGATAATACTGCCATATACAGCCACATAATATCACCATATAGTGCCAAGATAATACTGCCATATACAGCCCACATAATATCACCATATAGTGCCAAGATAATACTGCCATATACAGCCCACATAATACCATCATATAGTGCCAAGATAATACTGCCATATACAGGCCACATAATACCACCATTAGGTGCCAAGATAATACTGCCATATACAGCCCACATAATATCACCATATAGTGCCAAGATAATACTGCCATATACAGCCCACATAATACCATCATATAGTGCCAAGATAATACTGCCATATACAGCCCACATAATATCACCATACACTGCCAAGACAATACTGCCATATACAGCTCACATAATATTACCATATAGTGCCAAGCTAATACTGCCATATACAGCCCACATAATACCACCATATAGTGCCAAGATAATACTATCATATACAGCCCACATAATATCACCATATAGTGCCAAAATAATACTGTCATATACAGCCCACAAAATACCATCATATAGTGCCAAGATAATACTGCCATATTCAGCCCACATAATATCACCATATAGTGCCAAGATAATACTGCCATATATAGACCATATAATATCACCATATAGTGCCAAGATAATACTGCCATATACAGCCCACATAATGTCATCATATAGTGCCAAGATAACACTGCCATATACAGCCCACATAATATCACCATATAGTGCCAAGATAAAACTGCCATATACAGCCCACATAATATCACCATATAGTGCCAAGATAATACTGCCATATACAGCCCACATAATATCACCATACAGTGCCAAGATAATAATGCCATATACAGCCCACATAATACCACCATATAGTGCCAAGATAATACTGCCATATACAGCCCACATAATACTACCATATAGTGCCAAAATAATACTGCCATATACAGCCCACATAATATCACCATATAGTGCCAAGATAATACTGCTATATACAGCCCACATAATGTCATCATATAGTGCCAAGATAATACTGCTATATACAGCCCATATAATATCACCATATATACCACCATATAGTGCCAAGATAATACTGCCATATACAGCCCACATAATATCACCATATAGTGCCAAGATAATACTGCCATATACAGCCCACATAATACCACCATATAGTGCTAAGATAATACTGCCATTTACAGCTCACATAATACCACCATATAGTGGCAAGATAATACTGCAATATACAACCCACCTAATACCATCATATAGTGCCAAGATAATACTGCCATATACAGCCCACATAATACCACCATACAGTGCCAAGATAATACTGTCATATACAGCCCATATAATACCACCCTATAGTGCCAAAATAATACTGTCATATACAGCCCACATAATACCATCATATAGTGCCAAGATAATACTGCCATATACAGCTCACATAATATCACCATATAGTGCCAAGATAATATTACCATATACAGCCCACATAATATCACCATATAGTGCCAAGATAATACTGCCATATACAGCCCACATAATATCACCATATAGTGCCAAGATAATACTGCCATATACAGCCCACATAATATCACCATATAGTGCCAAGATAATACTGCCATATACAACCTACATAATATCACCATATAGTGCCAAGATAATACTGCCATATACAACCTACATAATATCACTATATAGTGCCAAGATAATACTGCCATATACAGCCCACATAATATTACCATATAATGCCAAGATAATAATGCCATATACAGCCCACATAATACCATCATATAGTGCCAAGATAATACTGCCATATGCAGCCCACATAATATCACCATATAGTGCCAAGATAATACTGCTATATACAGCCCATATAATATCACCATATATACCACCATATAGTGCCAAGATAATACTGCCATATACAGCCCACATAATATTACCATATAATGCCAAGATAATACTGCCATATACAGCCCACATAATATCACCATATAGTGCCAAGATAATACTGCCATATACAGCCCACATAATACTACCATATAGTGCCAAGATAATACTGCCATATACAACCTACGTAATATCACTATATAGTGCCAAGATAATACTGTCATATACAGCCCACATAATATTACCATATAATGCCAAGATAATAATGCCATATACAGCCCACATAATCTTACCATATAGTGCCAAGATAATACTGCCATATACAGCCCACATAATATCACCATATAGTGCCAAGATAATACTGCCATATATAGCCCACATAATCTTACCATATAGTGCCAAGATAATACTGCCATATACAGCCCACATAATATTACCATATAATGCCAAGATAATAATGCCATATACAGCCCACATAATACCATCATATAGTGCCAAGATAATACTGCTATATACAGCCCACATAATGTCATCATATAGTGCCAAGATAATACTGCTATATACAGCCCATATAATATCACCATATATACCACCATATAGTGCCAAGATAATACTGCCATATACAGCCCACATAATATTACCATATAATGCCAAGATAATACTGCCATATACAGCCCACATAATATCACCATATAGTGCCAAGATAATACTGCCATATACAGCCCACATAATACTACCATATAGTGCCAAGATAATACTGCCATATACAACCTACGTAATATCACTATATAGTGCCAAGATAATACTGTCATATACAGCCCACATAATATTACCATATAATGCCAAGATAATAATGCCATATACAGCCCACATAATCTTACCATATAGTGCCAAGATAATACTGCCATATACAGCCCACATAATATCACCATATAGTGCCAAGATAATACTGCCATATATAGCCCACATAATACTACCATATAGTGCCAAGATAATACAGCCATATACAACCTACATAATATTACTATATAGTGCCAAGATAATACTGCCATATACAGCCCACATAATACTACCATATAGTGCCAAGATAATACTGCCATATACAGCCCACATATTACCACCATATAGTGCCAAGATAATACTGCCATATACAGCCCACATAATATCACCATATAGTGCCAAGATAATACTGCCATATACAGCCCACATAATACTACCATATAGTGCCAAGATAATACTGCCATACACAGCCCACATAATGTCACCATATAGTGCCAAGATAATACTGCCATATACGGCCTACATAATATCACTATATAGTGCCATAATAATACTGCCATATACAGTCCACATACCACCATATAGTGCTAAGATAATACCACCATATACAGCCCAGATAATATCACCATATAGTGCCAAGATAATACTGTCATATACAGCCCACATAATATCACCATATACTGCCAAGACAATACTGCCATATACAGCTCACATGATATTACCATATAGTGCCAAGATAATACTGCCATATACAGCTCAATTAAGACTACTATAAAATGGCAAAATAATACTGCCATATGAAGCCCAGATAATAGCACCATATAGTACCAAGATAATACTGTCATATACAGACCACATAATATCACCATATAGTGCCAAGACAATACTGCCATATACAGCCCACATAATAACACACCATATAGTGCCAAGATAATACTGCCATATACAGACCACATAATACCACCATATAGTGCCAAGATAATTCTGCCATATACAGCCCACATAATATCACCATATAGTGCCAAGATAATACTGCCATATACAGCCCACATAATGTCACCATACAGTGCCAAGATAATACTGCCATATACAGCCCACATAATACCACCATATAGTGCCAAGGTAATACTGCCATATACAGCCCACATAATATCACCATATAGTGCCAAGATAATACTGCCATATACAGCCCACATAATACCACCATATAGTGCTAAGATAATACTGCCATTTACAGCTTATATAATACCACCATATAGTGCCAAGATAATACTGCCATATACAGCCCACCTAATACCATCATATAGTGCCAAGATAATACTGCCATATACAGCCCACATAATACCACCATACAGTGCCAAGATAATACTGTCATATACAGCCCACATAATACCACCCTATAGTGCCAAAATAATACTGTCATATACAGCCCACATAATACCATCATATAGTGCCAAGATAATACTGCCATATACAGCTCACATAATATCACCATATAGTGCCAAGATAATACTGCCATATACAGCCCACATAATATCACCATATAGTGCCAAGATAATACTGCCATATACAGCCCACATAATATCACCATATAGTGCCAAGATAATACTGCCATATACAGCCCACATAATATCACCATATAGTGCCAAGATAATACTGCCATATACAACCTACATAATATCAGCATATAGTGCCAAGATAATACTGCCATATACAACCTACATAATATCACTATATAGTGCCAAGATAATACTGCCATATACAGCCCACATAATATTACCATATAATGCCAAGATAATAATGCCATATACAGCCCACATAATATCACCATATAGTGCCAAGATAATACTGCCATATACAGCCCACATAATCTTACCATATAGTGCCAAGATAATACTGCCATGTACAGCCCACATAATCTTGCCATATAGTGCCAAGATAATAGTGCCATATACAACCTACATAAT
Source organism: Rhinoderma darwinii (assembly GCF_050947455.1). Taxonomy (NCBI): domain Eukaryota; kingdom Metazoa; phylum Chordata; class Amphibia; order Anura; family Rhinodermatidae; genus Rhinoderma; species Rhinoderma darwinii. The sequence goes on from NC_134687.1 coordinate 4,319,081, forward strand.
ATTACTATATAGTGCCAAGATAATACTGCCATATACAGCCCACATAATACTACCATATAGTGCCAAGATAATACTGCCATACACAGCCCACATAATATCACCATATAGTGCCAAGACAATACTGCCATATACAGCCCACATAATACCACCATATAGTGCCAAGATAATACTGCCATATACAGCCCACATATTACCACCATATAGTGCCAAGATAATACTGCCATATACAGCCCACATAATGTCATCATATAGTGTCAATATAATACTGCTATATGTAATGTCCGTGGCTGCGGGCTGTCAGCTCCAGCCTCCCGCTGACAGCCGCAGCCACGAGTCGGCAAGCGCTGGCCCCAGCCTCCTCCTCAGGAGACGCCAGCGCTTGCATTCACTCACCTCCGCCGGAGCCCGCAGGGTGCGCGCACGCTCGTCCCTGCTCTTAAAGGGGCAGCGCGCACCGGACATCTTGAACGACCTTTGACCCGTGAGTACCCTGGGCTATAAGAGGGGTCCAGCCCCCTAGTTCGAAGCCTGAGCGTTGTTAGTTTTCCCAGTCTGTCTTGCAAATGGTCCCTTAGTGTTTCCCGTTCCTGTTGTTACCCGTACCTTGTTCCACGTTCCTGTTTCCCATGCTTTGCCCTAGTATCTAGTCGTGCCACGTCCTGTGTCATCTGCCACGTTCAGAGGAATCTGCCACGTCCCGTGTCATCTGCCACGTCCAGAGGAATCCGCTACTTTCTGTGTCATATGCCACGTCCGGAGGAATCCGCCACGTCCTGTGTCATCTGCCACGTCCGGAGGAATCCGCCACGTCCAGAGGAATCCACCACGTCCTGTGTTATCTGCCACATCCGGAGGAATACGCCACGTCTGGCGCAACTTGCGGCTCCTGTGTCATCCGCCACGTTTGGCGCCATCTGCTGCACCCATCTCATCTGTGCCAGAGCTGCGGCCACCATCTGGACTATTCAGGTACCCTTGTGCGGGACATTGTATTTCTGGGGTGTCCTGTTGTTTGGCCAGCTGCCTCCCCGCTGCGGCGGTACGGCCTAGTGGGTCCACTAACCCGCTTCGTGACACTATATACATCCCACATAATATCACCATATAGTGCCAAGATAATACTGCCATATACATCCCACATAATATCACCATATAGTGCCAAGATAATACTGCCATATACAACCTACATAATATCACCATATAGTGCCAAGATAATACTGCCATATACAACCTACATAATACCACCATATAGTGCCAAGATAATACTGCCATATACAGCCCACATAATACCACCATATAGTGCCAAAATAATACTGTCATATACAGCCCACAAAATACCATCATATAGTGCCAAGATAATACTGCCATATACAGCCACATAATATCACCATATAGTGCCAAGATAATACTGCCATATACAGACCACATAATATCACCATATAGTGCCAAGATAATACTGCCATATACAGCCCACATAATACCATCATATAGTGCCAAGATAATACTTCCATATACAGGCCACATAATACCACCATTAGGTGCCAAGATAATACTGCCATATACAGCCCACATAATATCACCATATAGTGCCAAGATAATACTGCCATATACAGCCCACATAATACCATCATATAGTGCCAAGATAATACTGCCATATACAGCCCACATAATATCACCATATACTGCCAAGACAATACTGCCATATACAGCTCACATAATATTACCATATAGTGCCAAGCTAATACTGCAATATACAGCCCACATAATACCACCATATAGTGCCAAGATAATACTATCATATACAGCCCACATAATATCACCATATAGTGCCAAAATAATACTGTCATATACAGCCCACAAAATACCATCATATAGTGCCAAGATAATACTGCCATATACAGCCCACATAATATCACCATATAGTGCCAAGATAATACTGCCATATATAGACCATATAATATCACCATATAGTGCCAAGATAATACTGCCATATACAGCCCACATAATGTCATCATATAGTGCCAAGATAACACTGCCATATACAGCCCACATAATATCACCATATAGTGCCAAGATAAAACTGCCATATACAGCCCACATAATATCACCATATAGTGCCAAGATAATACTGCCATATACAGCCCACATAATATCACCATACAGTGCCAAGATAATAATGCCATATACAGCCCACATAATACCACCATATAGTGCCAAGATAATACTGCCATATACAGCCCACATAATACTACCATATAGTGCCAAAATAATACTGCCATATACAGCCCACATAATATCACCATATAGTGCCAAGATAATACTGCTATATACAGCCCACATAATGTCATCATATAGTGCCAAGATAATACTGCTATATACAGCCCATATAATATCACCATATATACCACCATATAGTGCCAAGATAATACTGCCATATACAGCCCACATAATATCAACATATAGTGCCAAGATAATACTGCCATATACAGCCCACATAATACCACCATATAGTGCTAAGATAATACTGCCATTTACAGCTCACATAATACCACCATATAGTGGCAAGATAATACTGCAATATACAACCCACCTAATACCATCATATAGTGCCAAGATAATACTGCCATATACAGCCCACATAATACCACCATACAGTGCCAAGATAATACTGTCATATACAGCCCATATAATACCACCCTATAGTGCCAAAATAATACTGTCATATACAGCCCACATAATACCATCATATAGTGCCAAGATAATACTGCCATATACAGCTCACATAATATCACCATATAGTGCCAAGATAATACTACCATATACAGCCCACATAATATCACCATATAGTGCCAAGATAATACTGCCATATACAGCCCACATAATATCACCATATAGTGCCAAGATAATACTGCCATATACAGCCCACATAATATCACCAAATAGTGCCAAGATAATACTGCCATATACAACCTACATAATATCACCATATAGTGCCAAGATAATACTGCCATATACAACCTACATAATATCACTATATAGTGCCAAGATAATACTGCCATATACAGCCCACATAATATTACCATATAATGCCAAGATAATAATGCCATATACAGCCCACATAATACCATCATATAGTGCCAAGATAATACTGCCATATACAGCCCACATAATACCATCATATAGTGCCAAGATAATACTGCCATATACAACCTACATAATATCACTATATAGTGCCAAGATAATACTGTCATATACAGCCCACATAATATTACCATATAATGCCAAGATAATAATGCCATATACAGCCCACATAATCTTACCATATAGTGCCAAGATAATACTGCCATATACAGCCCACATAATATCACCATATAGTGCCAAGATAATACTGCCATATATAGCCCACATAATACTACCATATAGTTACATAGTTACATAGTTACATAGTTAGTACGGCTGAAAAAAGACACATGTCCATCAAGTTCAACCAAGGGAAGGGAAAAGGGAAGGAAAAATTTCTACACATAGGAGCTAATATTTTTTTGTTCTAGGAAATTATCTAACCCTTTTTTAAAGCCATCTACTGTCCCTGCTGTGACCAGCTCCTGCGGTAGGCTATTCCATAAATTCACAGTTCTCACTGTAAAGAAGCCTTGTCGCCTCTGCAGCTTGAACCTTTTTTTCTCCAGACGGAGGGAGTGCCCCCTTGTTTTTTGAGGGGGTTTTACAAGGAACAGGATTTCACCATATTTTTTGTATGTGCCATTAATATATTTATATAAGTTAATCATGTCCCCCCTTAGTCGTCTTTTTTCAAGGCTAAATAGGTTTAATTCTTTCAATCTTTCCTCATAACTTAAATTCTCCATGCCCCTTATTAGCTTCGTTGCTCTTCTTTGTATTTTTTCCAACTCCAGGGCATCCTTTCTATGAACTGGAGCCCAGAACTGAACTGCATATTCTAGATGAGGCCTCACTAATGCTTTGTAAAGTGGCATTATTACATCCCTGTCCCGCGAGTCCATGCCTCTTTTAATACACGACAATATCCTGCTGGCCTTTGAAGCAGCTGATTGACACTGCATGCTGTTATTGAGTTTATGATTTACAAGTACACCCAGATCCTTCTCAACAAGTGAATCCGCCAGTGTAGCGCCCCCTAGGACATATGATGCATGCAGGTTGTTGGTACCAAGATGCATAACTTTACATTTATCTACGTTAAACTTCATTTGCCAAGTGGATGCCCAAACACTTAGTTTGTTTAAATCTGCCTGTAATTCATGAACATCTTCCATAGTCTGAACTATATTACATAGCTTGGTGTCATCTGCAAAAATAGAAATAGTGCTATTAATCCCATCCTCTATATCATTAATAAATAAGTTGAATAATAGTGGTCCCAGCACTGAACCCTGGGGTACACCACTTATAACCGGGGACCATTCAGAGAAGGAATCATTGACCACAACCCTCTGGATACGGTCCTTGAGCCAATTCTCAATCCAATTACAAACTATATTTTCTAAACCTATAGTCCTTAATTTACCCATTAGGCGTCTATGGGGGACAGTGTCAAATGCCTTTGCAAAGTCCAAAAACACTAAATCCACAGCGGCCCCTCTGTCTAGACTTCTGCTCACCTCTTCATAAAAACAGATTAGGTTGGTTTGACAACTTCTGTCCTTAGTAAAACCGTGCTGGCTGTCACTTATAATGCTATTTATTGTCACATAATCCTGTATATAGTCCCTCAATAGCCCCTCAAACATTTTCCCCACGATGGATGTTAAGCTTACTGGTCTATAATTACCCGGGGAAGACCTAGAGCCCTTTTTGAAAATAGGCACCACATTTGCCCTGCGCCAGTCCCTTGGCACTATACCAGTCACTAGAGATTCTCTGAATATTATGAAAAGGGGGACAGAAATAACTGAACTAAGCTCTTTAAGAATTCTAGGGTGTAACCCATCTGGTCCCGGAGCCTTGTGCACATTTATTTTATTTAATTTAGCTTGGACCATCTCTACATTCATCCAATTCAGTATATCAACTGATATATTAACAGCACTGGCACCGGCTACATCAGCTGCTCCTTCTTCTGTTGTATATACAGAGCTAAAGAACCCATTTAGTAACTCTGCCTTCTCTTGATCCCCTGTGATCAACTCCCCATTACCATTATCTAGGGGTCCTACATGTTCAGACCTTGGCTTTTTTGCATTTATATGCTTGAAGAATTTTTTAGGATTTGTTTTACTATCCTTGGCCACCTGCCTTTCATTTTGTATTTTTGCTAATTTTATTACATTTTTACAGATTTTATTAAGCTCTTTATATTTTACAAAGGCTACAGCTGTACCCTCAGATTTGTATTTTTTAAATGCCCTTTTTTTGTCATGTATTGCCCCTTTCACAGAAGGTGTAAGCCATGTGGGGTTTAATTTGAGTCGTTTATACTTATTACCTGTAGGAATAAAATTTGCACTATAATAACTCAAAGTAGATTTGAAAATCTCCCATTTATCATTTGTTCCATTATTTGACATTAGTTCTTCCCAGTATATATCCTGAATTGCAGCCCTCATCCTGGGGAAATTGGCTTTCTTAAAATTAAATGTTTTTGCCCTCCCAGCCTGCGTTTGTTTTTTACAGTATAGGTAAAATGTAACTATATTATGATCACTGTTACCGAGGTTTTCACGAACATTGACATTCCCAACAAGATCTGCATTATTAGAAATGACCAGATCCAACAGAGCTTCACCTCTAGTCGGGTCTTCCACAAACTGGCCCATAAAATTTTCCTGCAACAGGTTGAGGAAATGTCTCCCCTTTGCAGTTGAAGCCGAACCATGACACCAATTAATATCCCGGAAATTAAAATCTCCCATTATCACTACAGTACCCGCCTGTGCAGCCCGCTCCATCTGTTTATATATCTGACCTTCCATCTCCTCAGTTATATTGGGGGGTCTATAGATTACACCAAAAGTAATTTTTTCAGTGTTTACCTCCCTTTCTAGTTCCACCCACAAGGTTTCAACCTCCTCACAGTCTTCACCCACTATTGTCTCTTTCACACTGCCAAGATAATACTGCCATATACAGCCCACATAATACCACCATATAGTGCCAAGGTAATACTGCCATATACAGCCCACATAATATCACCATATAGTGCCAAGATAATACTGCCATATACAGCCCACATAATACCACCATATAGTGCTAAGATAATACTGCCATTTACAGCTTATATAATACCACCATATAGTGCCAAGATAATACTGCCATATACAGCCCACCTAATACCATCATATAGTGCCAAGATAATACTGCCATATACAGCCCACATAATACCACCATACAGTGCCAAGATAATACTGTCATATACAGCCCACATAATACCACCCTATAGTGCCAAAATAATACTGTCATATACAGCCCACATAATACTATCATATAGTGCCAAGATAATACTGCCATATACAGCTCACATAATATCACCATATAGTGCCAAGATAATACTGCCATATACAGCCCACATAATATCACCATATAGTGCCAAGATAATACTGCCATATACAGCCCACATAATATCACCATATAGTGCCAAGATAATACTGCCATATACAGCCCACATAATGTCATCATATAGTGTCAATATAATACTGCTATATGTAATGTCCGTGGCTGCGGGCTGTCAGCTCCAGCCTCCCGCTGACAGCCGCAGCCACGAGTCGGCAAGCGCTGGCCCCAGCCTCCTCCTCAGGAGACGCCAGCGCTTGCATCCACTCACCTCCGCCGGAGCCCGCAGGGTGCGCGCACGCTCGTCCCTGCTCTTAAAGGGGCAGCGCGCACCGGACATCTTGAACGACCTTTGACCCGTGAGTACCCTGGGCTATAAGAGGGGTCCAGCCCCCTAGTTCGAAGCCTGAGCGTTGTTAGTTTTCCCAGTCTGTCTTGCAAATGGTCCCTTAGTGTTTCCCGTTCCTGTTGTTACCCGTACCTTGTTCCACGTTCCTGTTTCCCATGCTTTGCCCTAGTATCTAGTCGTGCCACGTCCTGTGTCATCTGCCACGTTCAGAGGAATCTGCCACGTCCCGTGTCATCTGCCACGTCCAGAGGAATCCGCTACTTTCTGTGTCATATGCCACGTCCGGAGGAATCCGCCACGTCCTGTGTCATCTGCCACGTCCGGAGGAATCCGCCACGTCCAGAGGAATCCACCACGTCCTGTGTTATCTGCCACATCCGGAGGAATACGCCACGTCTGGCGCAACTTGCGGCTCCTGTGTCATCCGCCACGTTTGTCGCCATCTGCTGCACCCATCTCATCTGTGCCAGAGCTGCGGCCACCATCTGGACTATTCAGGTACCCTTGTGCGGGACATTGTATTTCTGGGGTGTCCTGTTGTTTGGCCAGCTGCCTCCCCGCTGCGGCGGTACGGCCTAGTGGGTCCACTAACCCGCTTCGTGACACTATATACATCCCACATAATATCACCATATAGTGCCAAGATAATACTGCCATATACATCCCACATAATATCACCATATAGTGCCAAGATAATACTGCCATATACAACATACATAATATCACCATATAGTGCCAAGATAATACTGCCATATACAACCTACATAATATCACTATATAGTGCCAAGATAATACTGCCATATACAACCTACATAATATCAACATATAGTGCCAAGATAATACTGTCATATACAGCCCACATAATACCACCATATAGTGCCAAGATAATACTTCCATATACAGCCCACATAATATCACCATATAGTGCCAAGATAATACTGCCATATACAGCCCACATAACATCAACATATAGTGCCAAGATAATACTGCCATATACAACCTACATAATATCAACATATAGTGCCAAGATAATACTGTCATATACAGCCCACATAATACCACCATATAGTGCCAAGATAATACTGCCATATACAACCTACATAATATTACTATATAGTGCCAAGATAATACTGCCATATACAGCCCACATAATACCACCATATAGTGCCAAGATAATACTGCCATATACAGCCCACATAATATCACCATATAGTGCCAAGATAATACTGCCATATACAGCCCACATAATACCACCATATAGTGCTAAGATAATACTGCCATATACAGCCCACATAATACTACCATACAGTGCCAAGATAATACTGCCATGTACAGCCCACATATTACCACCATATAGTGCCAAGATAATACTGCCATATACAGCCCACATAATGTCATCATATAGTGTCAATATAATACTGCCATATACATCCCACATAATATCACCATATAGTGCCAAGATAATACTGCCATATACAACCTACATAATATCACCATATAGTGCCAAGATAATACTGCCATATACAACCTACATAATATTACTATATAGTGCCAAGATAATACTGCCATATACAGCCCACATAATACTACCATATAGTGCCAAGATAATACTGCCATATACAGTCCACATAACACCATATAGTGCTAAGATAATACTGCAATATACAGTCCACATAATATCACCATATAGTGCCAAGATAATACTGCCATATACAGTCCACATAATACCATCATACAGTGCCAAGATAATACTGCCATATACAGCCCACATAATACCACCATATAGTGCCAAGATAATACTGCCATATACAGCCCACATAATATCATCATATAGTGTCAAGATAATACAGCCATATACAGCTCACATAATATTACCATATAGTGCCAAGATAATACTGCCATATACAACCCATATAATACCACCATATAGTGCCAAGATAATACTGCCATATACAGCCCACATAATATCACCATATAGTGCCAAGATAATACTGCCATATACAGCCCACATAACATCAACATATAGTGCCAAGATAATACTGCCATATACAACCTACATAATATCAACATATAGTGCCAAGATAATACTGTCATATACAGCCCACATAATACCACCATATAGTGCCAAGATAATACTGCCATATACAACCTACATAATATTACTATATAGTGCCAAGATAATACTGCCATATACAGCCCACATAATACCACCATATAGTGCCAAGATAATACTGCCATATACAGCCCACATAATACCACCATATAGTGCTAAGATAATACTGCCATATACAGCCCACATAATACTACCATACAGTGCCAAGATAATACTGCCATGTACAGCCCACATATTACCACCATATAGTGCCAAGATAATACTGCCATATACAGCCCACATAACGTCATCATATAGTGTCAATATAATACTGCCATATACATCCCACATAATATCACCATATAGTGCCAAGATAATACTGCCATATACAACCTACATAATATCACCATATAGTGCCAAGATAATACTGCCATATACAACCTACATAATATTACTATATAGTGCCAAGATAATACTGCCATATACAGCCCACATAATACTACCATATAGTGCCAAGATAATACTGCCATATACAGTCCACATAATATCACCATATAGTGCCAAGATAATACTGCCATATACAGCCCACATAATATCATCATATAGTGCCAAGATAATACTGCCATATACAGCCCACATAATACCACCATATAGTGCTAAGATAATACTGCAATATACAGTCCACATAATATCACCATATAGTGCCAAGATAATACTGCCATATACAGTCCACATAATATCACCATATAGTGCCAAGATAATACTGCCATATACAGCCCACATAATATCATCATATAGTGCCAAGATAATACTGTCATATACAGCCCACATAATACCACCATATAGTGCTAAGATAATACTGCAATATACAGTCCACATAATATCACCATATAGTGCCAAGATAATACTGCCATATACAGTCCACATAATACCATCATACAGTGCCAAGATAGTACTGCCATATACAGCCCACATAATACCACCATATAGTGCCAAGATAATACTGCCATATACAGCCCACATAATATCATCATATAGTGTCAAGATAATACAGCCATATACAGCTCACATAATATCACCATATAGTGCCAAGATAATACTGCCATATACAACCCATATAATACCACCATATAGTGCCAAGATAATACTACCATATACAGCCCACATAATATCACTATATAGTGCCAAGATAATACTGCCACATTCCTGCCACATAATACCATCATATAGTGCCAAGATAATACTGCCATATACAGCCCACATAATACCACCATATAGTGCCAAGATAATACTGCCATATACAGCCCACATAATACCACCATATAGTGCCAAGATAATACTGCCATATACAGCTCACATAATGCCACCATATAGTGCCAAGATAATACTGCCATATACAGCTCACATATCACCATATAGTGCCAAGATAATACTGTCATATACAGCCCACATAATACCATCATATAGTGCCAAGATAATACTGCCATATACAGCCCACATAATACCACCATATAGTGCCAAGATAATACTGCCATATACAGCCCACATAATATCACCATATAGTGCCAAGATAATACTGCCACATACAGCCCTCATAATACCACCATATAGTGCCAAGATAATACTGCCATATACAGCTCACATAATATCACCATATAGTGCCAAGATAATACTGCCACATACAGACCACATAATACCACCATATAGTGGCAAGATAATACTGCCATATACAGCTCACATAATACCACCATATAATGCCAAGATAATACTGCCTTATAGAGCCCACATAATACCACCATATAGTGCCAAGATAATACTGCCATATACAGCCCACATAATATCACCATATAGTGCCAAGATAATACTGCCATATACATCCCACATAATACCATCATATAGTGCCAAGATAATACTGCCATATACATCCCACATAATACCACCATATAGTGCCAAGATAATACTGCCACATACAGCCCACATAATACCACCATATAGTGCCAAGATAATACTGCCATATACTGCTCACATAATACCACCATATAGTGCCAAGATAATACTGCCATATACAGACCACATAATACCACCATATAGTGCCAAGATAATACTGCCATATACAGCCCACATAATACCACCATATAGTGCCAAGATAATACTGCCATATACAGCCCACATAATATCACCATATAGTGCCAAGATAATACTGCCATATACAGCCCACATAATATCACCATATAGTGCCAAGATAATACTGCCACATACAGACCACATAATACCACCATATAGTGCCAAGATAATACTGCCATATACAGACCACATATCACCATATAGTGCCAAGATAATACTGCTATATACAGCCCACATAATACCACCATATAGTGCCAAGATAATACTGCCATATACAGCTCACATAATACCACCATATAGTGCCAAGATAATACTGCCATATACAGCCCACATAATGCCACCATATAGTGTCCATATAATATGCAACATCGAAATAATACTACCCTAAGGAACCCATGTAATACTACAATTCAGTTGCCAAATATTAATATCATACATCACTAAATAATATTGGCCAGTTTAATTTTTAAAATGGGTTTACCATGTTCAGGGGCCCCCTAGGAATCGGTCAATTGGTCAATTGCCCAGTTTGCCACCCCCTAAAATCAGTCTCGTGTCGGAAAGAAGGTCACCAAAGCCCCTAATTACTTGCACTATAACCACCAGTATTAACTCTTACATTCCCCCCATACCAGTATCATGTGACCACACCATGCACACACCTAAATAGAGCCACAATGGACCCTATACTTTCTTAAAAAGAACCACATGTACCACTGCTTATTCCAGCATGTAAAATCTGAGGAATGGTTATTAGTTGCTCCAATCAGTCCCTGGAGCCCAGTGATTTGTTTCTCTCCTCCATACCTGGTGTCCAGAGCTTCCGGAACATCACATGACATCACTTGTCACATGACATCACTTGCACTGGAAGCAGCTGTCATCTGGCAGCCTCTCCTTTCTCTATGATCAATTGTAGCTACTTGGATGGCCTGGTGGTAAATAATGTACCCATGCCTGGACCCAGGGGCGTAACAAGGAAAGACTGGGCCCCATAGCAAACTTTTGACTGGGGTCTCCCCTCCGCTGGGTATCACACAACCCACCCCCCTTGTAGATGGAATCTATAGGGAGACACTACCACACAGCACCCCCTATAGATAGCACCATACACAGCCCCATATAGATAACGTCTTACAGCCCCAATTCCCCCTGTAGATAATGCCATACAGCCCCCCTGTAGATAACGCCATACAGCCCCTCTGTAGACAACGCCATACAGACCCCCCCTGTAGATAACGCCATACAGAGACCCCCCAGTAGATAACGCCATACAGAGTCCGAGGTTTGTCATGGAGAACTTGGGGGGGACTTTCGGTCCCCCGGTCTCCTTATCGCTGCCAGCGATCACACATGTATCCCCTATTCTGTGGATAGGGGATGCATGTCTTTTATAGGACAAACTATGGGCCTTTTTTTGGGGGGGGGGTCTATAAGGCGTTACCTACAGGAGGGGTTCTGTATGGCGTTATCTACAGGGGGCTCTGTATGGATTTATTTACAGGGGGTCTGTATGGCGATATCTACAGGGGGGTCTGTATGGCGTTATCTACAGGGGGGCTCTGTATGGCGTTATCTACAGGGGGGTCTGTATGGCACTATCTACAGGGGGGTCTGTATGGCGTTATCTACAGGGGGTCTGTATGGCGTTATCTACAGGGGAGTCTGTATGGCGTTATCTACAGGGGGGTCTATATGGCACAATCTACAGGGGGGCTGTATGGCGTTATCTACAGGGGGGTCTGTATGGCGTTATCTACAGGGGGTCTGTATGGAGTTATCTACGGGGGGTCTGTATGCCGTTATCTACAGGGGGGTTCTGTATGGCGTTATCTACAGGGGGGTTTGGGTCTGTAAGACGTTATCTACAGGGGGATTTGGGTCTGTATGGCGTTATCTACAGGGGGTTCTGTATGGCGTTATCTACAGGGGGCTATATGGTGTTATCTACAGGGGGGCTGTATGGCGATAGCTACAGGGGAGTCTGTATGGCGTTATCTACAGGGGGGGCTATATGGCGTTATCTACAGGGGGGCTGTATGGCGTTATCTACAGGGGGGCTGTATGGCGTTATCTACAGGGGGCTGTATGGCGTTATCTACAGGGGGATTTGGGGCTGTAAGATGTTATCTATAGGGGCTGTGTATGGTGCTATCTACAGGGGGCTGTGTATGGTGCTATCTACAGGAGGCTGTGTATGGTGCTATCTACAGGGGGCTGTGTATGGTGCTATCTACAGGGGGCTGTGTATGGTGCTATCTACAGGAGGCTGTGTATGGTGCTATCTACAGGGGGCTGTGTATGGTGCTATCTACAGGGGGCTGTGTATGGTGCTATCTACAGGGGGCTGTGTATGGTGCTATCTACAGGGGGCTGTGTATGGTGCTATCTATAGGGAGGCACTATCTACAAGGGGGGGTTGTGTGATACCCAGCGGAGGGGGGGCCCCAGTCAAAAGTTTGCTATGGGGCCCAGTCTTTCTTAGTTACGCCCCTGATCAGGAGTTGTCTCTTTACTACAACCTCTTTTCGAGCCATTAGGACTCATGGACATCACATGGAACATCTCTTGACTAGCCAGCATGTGGTACTACATGTCCCCTCTAATGGTCGCTGGCCACAGAGTCCCATGTCCATAATGGCTGATCTTCATGAGTATCTGAAGGTTCAACAGCGATTACTTTTCCCATTGAAAACCTCCTGAGAATATCAGGGAAAAAATAGAAAATATTGAATGTGGCTCTGAGGAACGGGAGTGAAAAACCAAGCGTTATCAGTGAATAAGAGTCATTAAGAAAGAGCAGGACTGATCGAAAAACCATAATAAGTCACAAATCCAACGAAATCCAGAAGGTATCACTTAAAGTTCAGGTTCTCTCTTGTCTTGGAGACTGGTGGTGAGGAGCTCCACATTGTGCACCTCAGACCACCAGGCCCTTCAAGGAAACAGTGTAAGGGATCAAGTGGGGTATGAACATCGCGGTACAATCAAAGAAGGCCGACCACCAGGGCAGAACAGGGGGTACTAATGGGTCCTCTACCACTGCATGGCACCGCAAATATATATTTACTGAATCAAGAAGTGTCTAAAATAAGGTTATACAGGGCACACCAAGAACATATAAGCTACAAGGGTGAGCGGAGCAACACCAACAAGTGCCAGCGGGAGGTAAAAGGGCTGCAGTGCGGTTTTCTTGACATTGTTTGGGCAGAAGGTTCCTGACGTAGGTTTTGCTTCCATTTAACCATTTACCTGCAATCAGTAATCTGGTAGATGTTAGAGATCCGCTCTTAGTTGGAAGATCCTAGTGGACATGGGTTTTCAATGATAGAAATCTCGACTAGTCAAAAAGAATAAAAATGAGACGTAGCGAAAAGTTACATTTGCTTCAGGATCTGATGCTTGGAAGTCAAGGAGATCTGAACGAAATACAAATTGTATTTAAATCTGAAGGCCTAGGTCCCACGTGGCCATATGAGGTCAGGAGTGTATATTTTTACATATGGAATGGTCTTGTTTCAAATTCTCCCTATGTTGAGTTAATATTAAGAGGACTGGAATCTAGGTGGTGATTCAAGCTGAATATTTGTGATGAATGGACATTTCTGGGATAAGTGGATCAGTGCCGGGTCTTCTCCCACTGAGCCGCAGTGCACATGACTGTCCGGCCTATTTACATTTACATTAGCCCCCCCCCCACTGGCCAGTTGTAGGTGTTATCCCTGTGATTTGGCTTGTCTTGCTAGTGATCTTGAACCTGAACTTGACCTATGACCCGGCTTCCCTGACTACTTTTTATGTTCTCCACTGTTACCGCATCCTGACATCCGATACCTGACCCCTGACTATGCTCATGTCTGTTCCACCGTACCGGGTCCCTGCTTCTGACTATCCTCCGTTATAGACCTCTAGCCATATAACCGTTCTTCTCTTACTGGGACGTTCTGATATTGACTTTGTGTTGTCGTTACCATTAGTAACCATTGTTCCACCTCTGCTAGACCATCTCCAGGGAACCAAACACCGGACCAGCTTAGTCTCTCAACACTAATGTTGGGAGTCCTGATATCGACTGTAATATGGCTGGAGCAGTGTCCTTACATCCTAAAAGTTAACGGATGAGACTCTTCATAGTGATCGGATTAGAATATTGGTGTAACCTAGAACATGAGTGGATTATAACAAGGTGGAGAGTGAACTGAAATATTTGTCACCCATTGAGTGGATTATTAGTGGTAAGATCTTTTGGTCAGGGAATAGAATATTGGGGCCCCGTAAACCGGGATCTTGGATGTGAGTGAATTGAATGTTGATGTAGAGTAGACTGGAATGATGGTCACATATTAAGTGGAATATTGGGGAGTGGATTACATGGTGGAGATGAGTGGTGGTCTCTTCTGGTGTGAATGCATAAGAATCTTTAGGATGTGTGTAATGGAAAACTAGTGGAAACTGGATGGTGGAATCTAATGTTGATTGAAATGAACTGGAAGGATGATGATGATGGTGATGGTGATTATGATGATGATGGTGATGATGATGATGATGATGGTAGGAGGACAATTTTCTGAAGAGGGCATTACAACATTGGTGATGAGTGGACAACCGGCAGGTCCAGACAGAGTCTATTTAGCTTTGAGATGATACTGCCATGTAGAGTGTAGAAATAAGGGAATGGAGAATGACTTTGCCAGGGATGGTGATTATGCAGACAAGGAGGGCTGACAAGTTAGAGGTGGCAACTTTCTTGCAAGATATTTAAGAAGAAATATTTTGAAGGCACCATAGATGGTAGAATTGATTTTGGAGGGGACAAAGGGGTCTGGAGAAGGATAGAGGGATGTGAAGGGGACAAAGAGCTCTTGAGGAGGCTAGAGGGGTCTGGAGGGGACAGAGGGGTATGGAGGAGACAGAAGGGTCTGGAGGGGACAGAATGGTCTGGAGGGGACAGAAGGGTCTGGAGGGGACAGAAGGGTCTGGAGGGGACAGAGGGGTCTGGAGGGGACAGAGGGGTCTGGAGAAGGATTGAGGGGTCTGGGGAAGGATACAGGGATGTGAAGGGGACAAAGTGCTCTTGAGGAGACTAGAGGGGTCTGGAGGGGACAGAGGAATATGGAGGAGACAGAAGGGTCTGAAGGGGACAGAAGGGTCTGGAGGGGATAGAGGGGTCTGGTGTGGACAGAGGGGTCTGGTGTGGACAGAGGGGTCTGGAGGGGACAGAAGGGTCTGGTGTGGACAGAGGGGTTTGGAAGGGTCAGAGGTGTCATGAGAAGGATAGAGGGATGTGAAGGGGACAAAGGGCTCTTGAAGAGGCTAGAGGGGTCTGGAGGGTTCTAGAGGGGACAGAGGAGTCTGGAGGGGACAGAGGGACTAGAGGGGTCTGGAGAAGGATAGAGGGGTCTGGAGGGGACAGATGAGTCTGGAGAAGGATAGAGGGCTCTGGAGGGGACAGTGGGGTCTGGAGAAAGATAGAGGGGTCTGGAGAAGGATAGAGGGGTCTGGAGGGGACAGATGAGTCTGGAGAAGGATAGAGGGCTCTGGAGGGGACAGAGGGGTCTGGAGAAGGATAGAGGGGTCTGGAGAAGGATAGAGGGGTCTGGAGAAGGATAGAGGGGTCTGGAGGGGACAGAGGAGTCTGGAGAAGGATAGAGGGTTCTGGAGGGGACAGAGGAGTCTGGAGGGGACAGAGGAGTCTGGACGGGACAGAGGGGTCTGGAGGGGACAGAGAGGTTTGCAGGGGACAAAAGGGTCTGGAGGGGACAGATGGGTCTGGCAGAGGCTCGTTCCCCTCTCCACATTGAGATAAACATGCAGGTGAGGCTGATTAGAAGATTATGAAGCCCAAACATATAAAATGGAAGGGTTTTAAGATTTAGGAGTTTTACATAATAGGCTTTACTTGACATGAAAGGATAATTCCACAAAAAGTGGAGTTTCTGGCGATATATCAGTGGGCACAACGGTCTGTCTTCTATCTCTTGGTGATGTCTTCGTGCCATTTACTGTCAGCTGCCTTCTGCTTATCCTTTATGATGGGAAGTTGTCATATGACAGATAGGGAGAGACATGGCCCTCAAAAAACAGCTCAGTAGAGATCCCAACAATCCCTTCAATTGTGGGATAAATGGAAGGAACTTTGATGAGAGGGGCTACCGGGTACAATCCCATTCAAGGTCTTGTGATGATATTATAAATGATGCATTTTTTACTGTCCATCAAATCTGAGATTTTGTAGCTTTTATTCCTCCATATCCTCAATGAAGATTCTCTCACTCTAGTGTTCCCCCAAAAAGTCTCCGCTGCCTCTGAATGTGCCCGCCACAGCCCCGAGAAGCCACTAATCTTTTTCCTTTGTCCTATTAAGAATACCTCTTAGTCTGTTCCATTTTCTTTAGTTCTGTACATGTCGTAGAAGGGAATGACTGTCTCCATTGGCAAGAGCCCAAGCCAACTGGTCTTCTCTTCCCCTGCCTGATTCTTGCACACTTTGGGCGGTGGTAACATCTTGAAAGCCGTGTGTGTTTGCATGTGCCCAGATGGCATGAGAAGATTATAGTGAGCAGTCACGCTTCCTTTTAAAGCCATGGAAATTCATTTTATGAACTGGCTTCTGCCTACATTAATTCCCCAAGTCTTGGCGTCTGTTGTGTATTATGCACATACACGGGCAACGCGCGGCCCACAGAATGTAAAACTTTCTTCTCCATGTATTTTCCTGCCATAAAACTTTTATGACTGACACACAGATCTTTTCACACTTTTCCGCCTCTCAGACACCAGAGACTAATTCTCCACACACACAACGTCCTCCACTCCATATTACAGCCTGGGAATATTACAAGCCGTCATTAGAAAATACCACACTCCTTCCCTTTGGTTTCACACAGCAATAGTCCCCTGCCGAGAACGTTTTACTTCTCATCATATAAAAGGTTTGAGGATTAAATTATATTAGGAACAAGAAGGTGTGAGTGGGATATAACCGTATTTTCCACCCTCGTCGCACCATATACCACATACGTCTCTAGAAGTCCGTTCCCATACCAGTTATTACGCTAATGACGCATCTGAACAACTTTCAACGTCTGAGATGTCCTCTCATTGTGTTTGTCATCATCCAGTTGTATTGGCACCTCAGATACTGAGCCTTCCATCTTCCTGGTGATCTCATGACACAATGTGGGGTCTAAGATTCATTGACTTAAACCCACTTGTTAAAAATTGACGGTTATGTTCGGTGGGGTCTACGACAGTAATAGAGAAGAGGATGAGCCCAGAATGATGGAAATCAGTATTTTAGACAAATGGGAAGATCACGTTGGAATATTAACCTATCCCCTCTGTATAACATGGTAGTGGGGTGAGTGGATTACATATGGAGTATAAAACCTACACACTATATGGGACACAGAGTGCAGTGACCAGGAACCACGGCTCTAGTTGGATGTTGGCTCCATGTCTTCCCCACCCCCAGCTTGACAAACATAAAACATAATTATCCAGACCGATATGTCGTCCCCCCCCCCACCTCAAGCCCAATGAGCCCTGGTATCTGGCTTGATTTGCTTGCCGTTGGCATTGACCCTGACCTCTCACAGATAGTTGGGATGGACAGATGTTGCGTTTACCAGCAATGCTACAAATTACCAATCATCACCGTAAATAAATGACTGGATTTGGTTTGTGTCCTGACTTAGGCTTTTACCGTATATAATTAAATGTCATCATTCTGTTTGGATCTTCAGAAATCTCAATGGCGTCTTCATGATGGTTTCCGTCCATCTTGTTTCTAGTCATCCTCTTCTCTTCTGAGTTGGGTGTTCCCATAATAAGGGTGATGTACAGATATATAGGACACAACCTGACACCTACAGGAGAGACCTACAGAGCACAATGAAGCTTACCTGTATGAGTTTATGCATTTTTTGATTGTTCCAACATTGGACAAGTGAGTCCAAGATCAGATAAACCTTCACTCCGGTCAATGGGGCTTCAAGTGGAAGGTTTATCTTGAGATTTCCACCCTTATCTTGTCTTGTCCCTTATCTTGTCCCACTTCATGATTGTCCAAGTTTTACATGCATGAAGACATGCAAACCCCACGTCCCGTCCCATTTTTTTTATAGACCACAACACACTTGAAGATCTTTTCGGATACTTCCATCATAGCCCTACCACGTGCCAGCCTGCCTCCTATTTCTTGTCTTCTAGTTCTTTGTAGATAATGGTCGTCAACAAGTCTGTGTATTGCATACTATTCCAGCACAGCTCGGGCCCTCGGTCTTGTCATGAGGGATACTAGTAAACCAGGGTTAGTCTGGGTCTTTGAGTCTTTATTCTTTCTCCCATGGTTCTTCTCCTTGCTTTGGCTCTTTGCTCTGGTTCGTCTTTAACTTCTGGTCACATCTTTCGATTCTCTTGGTTCTGGGTCTGGTGCTGCTTAAATTCCTTGTTTCTGACTCTTCTTCTGTCTGTTGACTCTAGTCTGGAGTTTCTAGATCCATCTTGGAGCTGTTACTGGTTGAAGACTACATTGATCTATATCTACTGGTGGTGGTAAACTGTGAAGACCAGGGCAGTCATTAGACTCAATTTAGCTTGTGCCAATCCAGTCATAAGTTACATTTTATACATTTTACCTTTTCATCTTTTTACCCTACTTGTCATCTTCCTTACAAAGGTCTTCAGCTATTGGAGCCAGTTTGCGGATCTCATGCCTGCACTGCTCATGGTGCCCTCTCCTCATTGACCTGTTGGATGTCATGTTTCCTGATGATGTCATCACCAGGTGGGATAGTTTAAGTCTAATGTCACCATCAGCTCAGTTTTGATTTCTGTCTTCAACCTCCCTGCCGTTGTTCTACTCATGGTTTTGATCTTCAGCTCTGATGGTTGTCTACAATACTTGACTGGAGTTTTGCTGATGGATTTGGAATTGGTGCTGGATGGATCCTTGGTTCTGATTCTGGCTTTGTGCTCTGGTTCAGCTTCTGTCTGTTGACTTCAGTGTGGCGTTCCTCCACCCTCTTGAGGTCTTCACTGGTTGGAGGCCACACTGTAATGCTCTGTACTCAACTATAAGCCCAAGAGCGTATCTGGATGCCGGCCCAAGGCTAGTGAAGGTTGGAACATGTTAACGGCTCAGTAGTGGTGAGGCAGAGTTGCACAGCGGAACGGGAACAGACTTCAATGACAATGCAAATCTGTTAAAGAAAGGAGCCTAACTCCAGCGCAGAAGTTTGGCAGCAGACAAGGAAGATGAATGACTGAGAACGTTGAGATGATGCAGGCTAACCCAGGGTGCGAAGTGTAAGGAATCCACCGTTCTTCACCCTTAACCTCCAAGAGGATTCCCAGGTCAGGGCCCCAGGATAGACCCCGATAGATGGCCGGGCTGCAGATGGCGGCTAGAATCATTATCATGGTCATAATGGATCCACGTCAGTAAGGCTTCGTTCACATCTGCGTCAGGGCTCCGTTCATGGTTTCCATCGGAGCTTTCCGTCAGAGGAACCCATGAACGGATCCCAAACTGAAACAAACGGAAACCATTTCAATGTTGACGGATCCGGTGCAAATGGTTTCTGTTTGTCACCGATGTTGAAGGGTTTCGTCGTTTTGACGAAATCAATACAGAATCAAGCAAGGAAATCCAGGAGCAGTTCCCCTTTAGGGTCTCCAGCATATGATGTCACACACTGCGAGTGGCCCTCAATCCTGCTGCTCAGCACACACCAGGGATGCCTCCGCTCTGGAAGAGTTCCCCGGTGGGCAGATGAAGCGTTGTGGCAGGATGGGTCTGATCGCGATCCCTGGCATGTGCCCCGCTGGACATATTGAGCGTTACGGGTGGACGTGGTGGATTGTGGTCCCCAACAAACACGGAGGGACACCACCTGCCACTCCAGTCATATGTTTCCTACTGTCATAACCTTTCCTTCTATTCAATCATCCTTATTTGTCCTGATAAATGTCTAGAGGTCTTCTCCATATCCATCCATGAGTGTCTACAATGAGTTAAATGAAGAGACAGTTCTGGAGCTCACATAACACTGTCCAGCCGCTGCAGAACATCATGCAGAAACACATGCCAATTAAAAGTGATACATGAAACAGATTGGCACCGCGCCTGCCGTCTACACGGAGATAAACCCTCCGCGTGTTGACTGGATGCTGCAGATATTGTCTTGTTTTCCTGCATCCCATCTGGGCTCTTAGAGACTTTGCTACTGAGCGTGAGAAGGTGCCGGCGCCAGATGTTTTACAGTCTCTGGATTAACAATGCAAATATCTATGTGACAGCATTTAATTGTTGGGGTGATTGACAGCTGCCGTGCGGCTCTGCGGCGGGAGTAACGTCCCGAGCCCCCGAGAGCCGGATACAACTATACAAGGAAACGCTGACGGCTGACTGCAGATGCTGCCGGCTCCTCTTCACGTTGTTGTAGAATATTTACAAATAGTTTTTATTTGGAGAAATAAATGTCTGGATCTGACAACTGCAAACAAAGTCAAACGGCACGAAAATAAACAAAAGTCTTCAAAAAATAATAATAGAAACACTCCACAGAACGGCACATACAGAGCGCCGGTATATCCACTGCTGCCAGTATATTGACTTCACAAGTATATGGCGGGAGACTACGTCATGACGGGAGCCGCATCAGGGGCAATAGGTTAAAGACGTAGCAATGAACCACCCCCAAAAACCGTAACATCCCCCTATCCAGAGGCATAGCTATAGGCGGCGCTGCGGTCGCAATTGCATAGTGCCCCCCCCACTCCAGATCTATCCACTGTGGTAACTGGGGCATACGTAATAAACTACACGGGCTCCTGTTACTACAGAAACAGTCAGGGGCGCATGCAGGGTGGGTTTCCAGTTTCCCCAAAACCCCATGTGACCTAGTGGTGTCGCTAGCAGCGGGCACGGTGCCCCAGGTGACTGCCACACTCAGTTGTATCTGTGTCCTCAGGATGCAGATACAATTGAATACTATGGCGCATTAGGGGGCCTGCAGCCTATAAAACGTTGGGACAGGATCCCTGCGCATGCCAGCGCTATGACGTTACTTGATCGCGCTGGACTACGCAATGACACCATATTGGCGACTCATAAGCTGCAGGACTGAGGAGGTTGTGGAGCTCCGTTCTACGTGGTAACATGGCTAGGTAATTCTAATTGTTTTTTTTATTTGTTTGGGGGGCACCCGGGCACAAACTTCAGGGGAGCTGCGTGGCACTATCTGTCACGAACACCACTCCCGGCACACGTGACTTGGATGCTACTGTAAAGGGGAACTCCGCTTGTCCACTCTCACTATTACACACACCTATCGCAACAGGCTAATAACGAGTTAAAGCGCACCCCAAAACCAGTTCACACATCCACACAAAACGCTGCCACCACTTGCCGTATTAGGCCGACAAGAGCCTCCTCCTGGTAACGCACACGTTCACCCAGGCACACACTGAATCTAAATAGCATTCAACAGATTATGCTTTTCCTCTTCGAGGTTGTGGGTAGGTTTAGAGCAGCAAGGAACAAACTTATTAATTTTAAGGTTTAATATACGAAAGTACAGTGCTTACAAAAAAGGTTACAAAAATGATGTAAATAAAATGACATACATATAAGCAAAACAGTTACAAAATAAAAGGGAATAAAGCAAAAGAATAACAGACCTCTTACGTATTGGATAGGTTAGAGATCCCGCTGAGGAGAACAGCTTGAATGTGGACAGAACTGCAATGTGGTCGCATCTCCTGTGGTCTGACACTGTGTATTTCTTGGTATGCCACTATAAAGGGTCCAAACAAGACCCCTCACCCCTCCTCCTGGTCAGGTGGAAGGAGGATGGCTAATTACATGCAAAACAGGGAAAGTTGTCGGACACAATTCTAATCGGTCATAACTCTTTATATGAATCTCGTAGCGAGATACCATGTCCGACAAGTTCCCGGGCATATTTTAACCAACCCTGGCATACCAAACATGACTATGAAATATTAATAATTGTAACCAACATTCAGTTCTGGGGTTTCTCATGGCCGAGAATCCCTGCGCTTGAGACCCAAGGAGCGTCTGAGGTCCTAGATCATATACACCTAGCTGGGTTATATACAATATGAATTATGACAGGGGGGCTTTGAAGGATTATATTTCTTTTGTCCCCTACAGCCATTTCTGTAGACATGTGGGTACTGGAGTCTCTCTGTCTGGCTTCCAAAGTATTGATTATATTAGCACCCAGGTGTGATGGGAGCCCCACGGAGACAAAGTTGGTCCTTGTGTTGTCATGCAAACTAATTTGATTATGTCTCTGGAAAAGGACATCCTGATTATCCCCCACAGTCAGGGACATTTACCTGATGCATGGGCTTTAAAACATAACTCATGACACCTCTCCCTTTTATAGATGGCATGGGAGATTTATTCACAACCTGAAAATAAGGAATATTACAACCCCAGAGGACTGGTTTATCACACTATCTATAAAGGAGTGTGTGGCACTATATACAGGGGGCAGTGTAGCACTATCTATAACTGGGGTATATCTGTGGCTCCATCTACAAGGGGGTGGCACTATCTACAGGGAGCAATGTGGTGCACCAGCTACAAGGGGCACTGAGTGTGGCACTAGCTACAGGGGGCAGTGTGGGGCACCATCTACAAGGGCACTGAGTGTGGCACTATCTACAGGGAGCAATGTGGTGCACCAGCTACAAGGGGCACTGAGTGTGGCACCAGCTACAGGGGGCAGTGTGGGGCACCATCTACAAGGGCACTGAGTGTGGCACTATCTACAGGGAGCAATGTGGAGCACCAGCTGCAAGGGGCACTGAGTGTGGCACTAACAACTCTGGTTTTTAGGCCACCAGTAGTGGGCAGCACATATTACCTAGTAATTTTTTAATTAGAACTTGTAATATGCTGAATGGCATCAGGACCTGCACTACGTCCGGAGCCTAACAGGACCCTGCTCAGGAGCGAGGTGGGTAAAGACAAGAATACTATCCACTGGGGCCCTGCATCTAAACCTACAATGTGGATGGCTTAGATACAGGGCCCAGCAGACAGTATCACACATATCTGCTGGCAATAAAGAGAAGTTCGGGGGTCCAAGAAGGAATTTTGCATCGGAGCCCATGAGCCTTTATCTACACCCAAAGCCCCTACCAAAAATACTAACCATTATCCCTATTACAACAGTCACTGAATTTGGAGATATCTTGGGAGCCCATCACTCGGCATGAGGGTCTATTTTATTATGGGTTGAATTATAAATTATACGGCTCTGTAATAGGAAATGTGGCCTTTGGGGATATTTATTGTAACTGATTCACTTATTTTTAATGACGGTTCTTTTTTATAGGGGGACTTTACAAAGGACTGTGTACTGCATAGTGCCATCAGTTATGTGTGGTGTATGGTGATATCAGTTATGTGTGGTGTATGGTGATATCAGTTATGTGTGGTGTATGGTGATATCAGTTATGTGTAGTGTATGGTGATATCAGTTATGTGTAGTATATGGTGATATCAGTTATGTGTGGTGTATGGTGATATCAGTTATGTGTGGTGTATGGTGATATCAGTTATGTGTAGTGTATGGTGATATCAGTTATGTGTAGTGTATGGTGATATCAGTTATGTGTAGTGTATGGTGATATCAGTTATGTGTGGTGTATGGTGATATCAGTTATGTGTGGTGTATGGTGATATCAGTTATGTGTAGTGTATGGTGATATCAGTTATGTGTAGTGTATGGTGATATCAGTTATGTGTAGTGTATGGTGATATCAGTTATGTGTGGTGTATGGTGATATCAGTTATGTGCAGTGTATGGTGATATCAGTTATGTGTAGTGTATGGTGATATCAGTTATGTGTGGTGTATGGTGATATCAGTTATGTGTGGTGTATGGTGATATCAGTTATGTGTAGTGTATGGTGATATCAGTTATGTGTAGTATATGGTGATATCAGTTATGTGTGGTGTATGGTGATATCAGTTATGTGTAGTGTATGGTGATATCAGTTATGTGTAGTATATGGTGATATCAGTTATGTGTAGTGTATGGTGATATCAGTTATGTGTAGTGTATGGTGATATCAGTTATGTGTAGTATATGGTGATATCAGTTATGTGTAGTGTATGGTGATATCAGTTATGTGTAGTGTATGGTGATATCAGTTATATGCAGTGTATGGTGATATCAGTTATGTGTAGTGTATGGTGATATCAGTTATGTGTGGTGTATGGTGATATCAGTTATGTGTGGTGTATGGTGATATCAGTTATGTGTGGTGTATGGTGATATCAGTTATGTGTAGTGTATGGTGATATCAGTTATGTGTGGTGTATGGTGATATCAGTTATATGTGGTGTATGGTGATATCAGTTATGTGTGGTGTATGATGATATCAGTTATGTGTAGTGTATGGTGATATCAGTTATGTGTGGTGTATGGTGATATCAGTTATGTGTGGTGTATGGTGATATCAGTTATGTGTCGTGTATGGTGATATCAGTTATGTGTCGTGTATGGTGATATCAGTTATGTGTGGTGTATGGTGATATCAGTTATGTGTAGTGTATGGTGATATCAGTTATATGCAGTGTATGGTGATATCAGTTATGTGTAGTGTATGGAGATATCAGTTATGTGCGGTGTATGGTGATATCAGTTATATGTGGTGTATGATGATATCAGTTATGTGTAGTGTATGGTGATATCAGTTATGTGTGGTGTATGGTGATATCAGTTATATGCAGTGTATGATGATATCAGTTATATGCAGTGTATGGAGATATCAGTTATGTGTGGTGTATGGTGATATCAGTTATGTGTGGTGTATGATGATATCAGTTATGTGTGGTGTATGGTGATATCAGTTATGTGTGGTGTATGGTGATATCAGTTATGTGTGGTGTATGGTGATATCAGTTATGTGTGGTGTATGATGATATCAGTTATGTGTAGTGTATGGTGATATCAGTTATGTGTGGTGTATGGTGATATCAGTTATGTGTGGTGTATGGTGATATCAGTTATGTGTAGTGTATGGTGATATCAGTTATGTGTGGTGTATGGTGATATCAGTTATGTGTAGTGTATGGAGATATCAGTTATGTGTAGTGTATGGTGATATCAGTTATATGTGGTGTATGGTGATATCAGTTATATGTGGTGTATGATGATATCAGTTATGTGTAGTGTATGGTGATATCAGTTATGTGTGGTGTATGGTGATATCAGTTATGTGTGGTGTATGGTGATATCAGTTATATGCAGTGTATGATGATATCAGTTATATGCAGTGTATGGAGATATCAGTTATGTGTGGTGTATGGTGATATCAGTTATGTGTGGTGTATGATGATATCAGTTATGTGTGGTGTATGGTGATATCAGTTATGTGTGGTGTATGGTGATATCAGTTATGTGTGGTGTATGGTGATATCAGTTATATGCAGTGTATGGTGATATAAGTTATGTGTAGTGTATGGAGATATCAGTTATGTGTGGTGTATGGTGATATCAGTTATGTGTGGTGTATGGTGATATCAGTTATGTGTGGTGTATGGTGATATCAGTTATGTGTAGTGTATGGTGATATCAGTTATGTGTGGTGTATGGTGATATCAGTTATGTGTAGTGTATGGTGATATCAGTTATGTGTGGTGTATGGTGATATCAGTTATGTGTGGTGTATGGTGATATCAGTTATGTGTGGTGTATGGTGATATCAGTTATGTGTAGTGTATGGTGATATCAGTTATGTGTAGTGTATGGTGATATCAGTTATGTGTGGTGTATGGTGATATCAGTTATGTGTGGTGTATGGTGATATCAGTTATGTGTGGTGTATGGTGATATCAGTTATGTGTGGTGTATGGTGATATCAGTTATGTGTAGTGTATGGTGATATCAGTTATGTGTAGTGTATGGTGATATCAGTTATGTGTGGTGTATGATGATATCAGTTATGTGTAGTGTATGGTGATATCAGTTATGTGTGGTGTATGGTGATATCAGTTATGTGCAGTGTATGGTGATATCAGTTATGTGTGGTGTATGGTGATATCAGTTATGTGCAGTGTATGGAGATATCAGTTATGTGTGGTGTATGGTGATATCAGTTATGTGTGGTGTATGGTGATATCAGTTATGTGTAGTGTATGGTGATATCAGTTATGTGTAGTGTATGGTGATATCAGTTATGTGTGGTGTATGATGATATCAGTTATGTGTGGTGTATGGTGATATCAGTTATGTGTAGTGTATGGTGATATCAGTTATGTGTAGTGTATGGTGATATCAGTTATGTGTGGTGTATGGTGATATCAGTTATGTGTGGTGTATGGTGATATCAGTTATGTGTGGTGTATGTGATATCAGTTATGTGTAGTGTATGGTGATATCAGTTATGTGTAGTGTATGGTGATATCAGTTATGTGTGGTGTATGGTGATATCAGCTATGTGTAGTGTATGGTGATATCAGTTATGTGTGGTGTATGGTGATATCAGTTATGTGTGGTGTATGGTGATATCAGTTATGTGTAGTGTATGGTGATATCAGTTATGTGTAGTGTATGGTGATATCAGTTATGTGTAGTGTATGGTGATATCAGTTAT
The DNA here is from genome assembly GCF_050947455.1 of Rhinoderma darwinii. Classification (NCBI taxonomy): domain Eukaryota; kingdom Metazoa; phylum Chordata; class Amphibia; order Anura; family Rhinodermatidae; genus Rhinoderma; species Rhinoderma darwinii. Next base: position 4,346,821 of record NC_134687.1, read on the forward strand.
GTGTAGTGTATGGTGATATCAGTTATGTGTGGTGTATGGTGATATCAGTTATGTGTGGTGTATGGTGATATCAGTTATGTGTAGTGTATGGTGATATCAGTTATGTGTAGTGTATGGTGATATCAGTTATGTGTGGTGTATGGTGATATCAGTTATGTGCAGTGTATGGTGATATCAGTTATGTGTGGTGTATGGTGATATCAGTTATGTGTAGTGTATGTTGATATCAGTTATGTGTAGTGTATGGTGATATCAGTTATGTGTAGGTTATAGTGATATCAGTTATGTGTAGTGTATGGTGATATCAGTTATGTGTAGTGTATGGTGATATCAGTTATGTGTGGTGTATGGAGATATCAGTTATGTGTAGTGTATGGTGATATCAGTTATGTGTGGTGTATGGTGATATCAGTTATGTGTAGTGTATGGTGATATCAGTTATGTGTGGTGTATGGTGATATCAGTTATGTGTGGTGTATGGTGATATCAGTTATGTGTAGTGTATGGTGATATCAGTTATGTGTAGTGTATGGTGATATCAGTTATGTGTGGTGTATGGTGATATCAGTTATGTGTAGTGTATGGTGATATCAGTTATGTGTGGTGTATGGTGATATCAGTTATGTGTGGTGTATGGTGATATCAGTTATGTGTGGTGTATGGTGATATCAGTTATGTGTAGTGTATGGTGATATCAGTTATGTGTAGTGTATGGAGATATCAGTTATGTGTGGTGTATGGTGATATCAGTTATGTGTAGTGTATGGTGATATCAGTTATGTGTGGTGTATGGTGATATCAGTTATGTGTAGTGTACGGTGATATCAGTTATGTGTAGTGTATGGTGATATCAGTTATGTGTAGTGTATGGTGATATCAGTTATGTGTGGTGTATGGTGATATCAGTTATGTGTGGTGTATGGTGATATCAGTTATGTGTGGTGTATGGTGATATCAGTTATGTGTGGTGTATGGTGATATCAGTTATGTGTAGTGTATGGAGATATCAGTTATGTGTGGTGTATGGTGATATCAGTTATGTGTAGTGTATGGAGATATCAGTTATGTGTAGTGTATGGTGATATCAGTTATGTGTGGTGTATGGTGATATCAGTTATGTGTAGTGTATGGTGATATCAGTTATGTGTGGTGTATGGTGATATCAGTTATGTGTAGTGTATGGTGATATCAGTTATGTGTAGTGTATGGTGATATCAGTTATGTGTAGTATATGGTGATATCAGTTATGTGTGGTGTATGGTGATATCAGTTATGTGTAGTGTATGGTGATATCAGTTATGTGTGGTGTATGGTGATATCAGTTATGTGTGGTGTATGGTGATATCAGTTATGTGTAGTGTATGGTGATATCAGTTATGTGTAGTATATGGTGATATCAGTTATGTGTGGTGTATGGTGATATCAGTTATGTGTAGTGTATGGTGATATCAGTTATGTGTGGTGTATGGTGATATCAGTTATGTGTAGTGTATGGTGATATCAGTTATGTGTAGTGTATGGTGATATCAGTTATGTGTAGTATATGGTGATATCAGTTATGTGTAGTGTATGGTGATATCAGTTATGTGTAGTGTATGGTGATATCAGTTATATGCAGTGTATGGTGATATCAGTTATGTGTAGTGTATGGTGATATCAGTTATGTGTGGTGTATGGTGATATCAGTTATGTGTAGTGTATGGAGATATCAGTTATGTGCGGTGTATGGTGATATCAGTTATATGTGGTGTATGATGATATCAGTTATGTGTAGTGTATGGTGATATCAGTTATGTGTGGTGTATGGTGATATCAGTTATGTGTGGTGTATGGTGATATCAGTTATATGCAGTGTATGATGATATCAGTTATATGCAGTGTATGGAGATATCAGTTATGTGTGGTGTATGGTGATATCAGTTATGTGTGGTGTATGATGATATCAGTTATGTGTGGTGTATGGTGATATCAGTTATGTGTGGTGTATGGTGATATCAGTTATGTGTGGTGTATGGTGATATCAGTTATGTGTGGTGTATGATGATATCAGTTATGTGTAGTGTATGGTGATATCAGTTATGTGTGGTGTATGGTGATATCAGTTATGTGTAGTGTATGGTGATATCAGTTATGTGTAGTGTATGGTGATATCAGTTATGTGTGGTGTATGGTGATATCAGTTATGTGTGGTGTATGGTGATATCAGTTATGTGTAGTGTATGGTGATATCAGTTATGTGTGGTGTATGGTGATATCAGTTATGTGTAGTGTATGGAGATATCAGTTATGTGTAGTGTATGGTGATATCAGTTATATGTGGTGTATGGTGATATCAGTTATATGTGGTGTATGATGATATCAGTTATGTGTAGTGTATGGTGATATCAGTTATGTGTGGTGTATGGTGATATCAGTTATGTGTGGTGTATGGTGATATCAGTTATATGCAGTGTATGATGATATCAGTTATATGCAGTGTATGGAGATATCAGTTATGTGTGGTGTATGGTGATATCAGTTATGTGTGGTGTATGATGATATCAGTTATGTGTGGTGTATGGTGATATCAGTTATGTGTGGTGTATGGTGATATCAGTTATGTGTGGTGTATGGTGATATCAGTTATATGCAGTGTATGGTGATATAAGTTATGTGTAGTGTATGGAGATATCAGTTATGTGTGGTGTATGGTGATATCAGTTATGTGTGGTGTATGGTGATATCAGTTATGTGTGGTGTATGGTGATATCAGTTATGTGTAGTGTATGGTGATATCAGTTATGTGTGGTGTATGGTGATATCAGTTATGTGTAGTGTATGGTGATATCAGTTATGTGTGGTGTATGGTGATATCAGTTATGTGTGGTGTATGGTGATATCAGTTATGTGTGGTGTATGGTGATATCAGTTATGTGTAGTGTATGGTGATATCAGTTATGTGTAGTGTATGGTGATATCAGTTATGTGTGGTGTATGGTGATATCAGTTATGTGTGGTGTATGGTGATATCAGTTATGTGTGGTGTATGGTGATATCAGTTATGTGTGGTGTATGGTGATATCAGTTATGTGTAGTGTATGGTGATATCAGTTATGTGTAGTGTATGGTGATATCAGTTATGTGTGGTGTATGATGATATCAGTTATGTGTAGTGTATGGTGATATCAGTTATGTGTGGTGTATGGTGATATCAGTTATGTGCAGTGTATGGTGATATCAGTTATGTGTGGTGTATGGTGATATCAGTTATGTGCAGTGTATGGAGATATCAGTTATGTGTGGTGTATGGTGATATCAGTTATGTGTGGTGTATGGTGATATCAGTTATGTGTAGTGTATGGTGATATCAGTTATGTGTAGTGTATGGTGATATCAGTTATGTGTGGTGTATGATGATATCAGTTATGTGTGGTGTATGGTGATATCAGTTATGTGTAGTGTATGGTGATATCAGTTATGTGTAGTGTATGGTGATATCAGTTATGTGTGGTGTATGGTGATATCAGTTATGTGTGGTGTATGGTGATATCAGTTATGTGTGGTGTATGTGATATCAGTTATGTGTAGTGTATGGTGATATCAGTTATGTGTAGTGTATGGTTATATCAGTTATGTGTGGTGTATGGTGATATCAGTTATGTGTAGTGTATGGTGATATCAGTTATGTGTGGTGTATGGTGATATCAGTTATGTGTGGTGTATGGTGATATCAGTTATGTGTAGTGTATGGTGATATCAGTTATGTGTAGTGTATGGTGATATCAGTTATGTGTAGTGTATGGTGATATCAGTTATGTGTAGTGTATGGTGATATCAGTTATGTGTGGTGTATGGTGATATCAGTTATGTGTGGTGTATGGTGATATCAGTTATGTGTAGTGTATGGTGATATCAGTTATGTGTAGTGTATGGTGATATCAGTTATGTGTGGTGTATGGTGATATCAGTTATGTGCGGTGTATGGTGATATCAGTTATGTGTGGTGTATGGTGATATCAGTTATGTGTAGTGTATGTTGATATCAGTTATGTGTAGTGTATGGTGATATCAGTTATGTGTAGTGTATAGTGATATCAGTTATGTGTAGTGTATGGTGATATCAGTTATGTGTAGTGTATGGTGATATCAGTTATGTGTGGTGTATGGAGATATCAGTTATGTGTAGTGTATGGTGATATCAGTTATGTGTGGTGTATGGTGATATCAGTTATGTGTAGTGTATGGTGATATCAGTTATGTGTGGTGTATGGTGATATCAGTTATGTGTGGTGTATGGTGATATCAGTTATGTGTAGTGTATGGTGATATCAGTTATGTGTAGTGTATGGTGATATCAGTTATGTGTGGTGTATGGTGATATCAGTTATGTGTAGTGTATGGTGATATCAGTTATGTGTGGTGTATGGTGATATCAGTTATGTGTAGTGTATGGTGATATCAGTTATGTGCGGTGTATGGTGATATCAGTTATGTGTGGTGTATGGTGATATCAGTTATGTGTAGTGTATGGTGATATCAGTTATGTGCGGTGTATGGTGATATCAGTTATGTGCAGTGTATGGTGATATCAGTTATGTGTGGTGTATGGAGATATCAGTTATGTGTGGTGTATGGTGATATCAGTTATGTGCGGTGTATGGTGATATCAGTTATGTGTGGTGTATGGTGATATCAGTTATGTGTAGTGTATGGTGATATCAGTTATGTGTGGTGTATGGTGATATCAGTTATGTGTGGTGTATGGTGATATCAGTTATGTGTAGTGTATGGTGATATCAGTTATGTGTAGTGTATGGTGATATCAGTTATGTGTGGTGTATGGTGATATCAGTTATGTGTAGTGTATGGTGATATCAGTTATGTGTGGTGTATGGTGATATCAGTTATGTGTAGTGTATGGTGATATCAGTTATGTGCGGTGTATGGTGATATCAGTTATGTGTGGTGTATGGTGATATCAGTTATGTGTAGTGTATGGTGATATCAGTTATGTGCGGTGTATGGTGATATCAGTTATGTGCAGTGTATGGTGATATCAGTTATGTGTGGTGTATGGAGATATCAGTTATGTGTGGTGTATGGTGATATCAGTTATGTGCGGTGTATGGTGATATCAGTTATGTGTAGTGTATGGAGATATCAGTTATGTGTAGTGTATGGTGATATCAGTTATGTGTGGTGTATGGTGATATCAGTTATGTGTAGTGTATGGTGATATCAGTTATGTGTGGTGTATGGTGATATCAGTTATGTGTGGTGTATGGTGATATCAGTTATGTGTGGTGTATGGTGATATCAGTTATGTGCGGTGTATGGTGATATCAGTTATGTGTGGTGTATGGTGATATCAGTTATGTGTGGTGTATGGTGATATCAGTTATGTGTGGTGTATGGTGATATCAGTTATGTGTGGTGTATGGTGATATCAGTTATGTGTGGTGTATGGTGATATCAGTTATGTGCGGTGTATGGTGATATCAGTTATGTGTGGTGTATGGTGATATCAGTTATGTGTGGTGTATGGAGATATCAGTTATGTGTGGTATATGGTGATATCAGTTATGTGTGGTGTATGTGATATCAGTTATGTGTAGTGTATGGTGATATCAGTTATGTGTAGTGTATGGTGATATCAGTTATGTGTAGTGTATGGTGATATCAGTTATGTGTAGTGTATGGTGATATCAGTTATGTGTGGTGTATGATGATATCAGTTATGTGTGGTGTATGGTGATATCAGTTATGTGTAGTGTATGGTGATATCAGTTATGTGTAGTGTATGGTGATATCAGTTATGTGTGGTGTATGGTGATATCAGTTATGTGTGGTGTATGGTGATATCAGTTATGTGTGGTGTATGTGATATCAGTTATGTGTAGTGTATGGTGATATCAGTTATGTGTAGTGTATGGTTATATCAGTTATGTGTGGTGTATGGTGATATCAGTTATGTGTAGTGTATGGTGATATCAGTTATGTGTGGTGTATGGTGATATCAGTTATGTGTGGTGTATGGTGATATCAGTTATGTGTAGTGTATGGTGATATCAGTTATGTGTAGTGTATGGTGATATCAGTTATGTGTAGTGTATGGTGATATCAGTTATGTGTAGTGTATGGTGATATCAGTTATGTGTGGTGTATGGTGATATCAGTTATGTGTGGTGTATGGTGATATCAGTTATGTGTAGTGTATGGTGATATCAGTTATGTGTAGTGTATGGTGATATCAGTTATGTGTGGTGTATGGTGATATCAGTTATGTGCGGTGTATGGTGATATCAGTTATGTGTGGTGTATGGTGATATCAGTTATGTGTAGTGTATGTTGATATCAGTTATGTGTAGTGTATGGTGATATCAGTTATGTGTAGTGTATAGTGATATCAGTTATGTGTAGTGTATGGTGATATCAGTTATGTGTAGTGTATGGTGATATCAGTTATGTGTGGTGTATGGAGATATCAGTTATGTGTAGTGTATGGTGATATCAGTTATGTGTGGTGTATGGTGATATCAGTTATGTGTAGTGTATGGTGATATCAGTTATGTGCGGTGTATGGTGATATCAGTTATGTGTGGTGTATGGTGATATCAGTTATGTGTAGTGTATGGTGATATCAGTTATGTGCGGTGTATGGTGATATCAGTTATGTGCAGTGTATGGTGATATCAGTTATGTGTGGTGTATGGAGATATCAGTTATGTGTGGTGTATGGTGATATCAGTTATGTGCGGTGTATGGTGATATCAGTTATGTGTAGTGTATGGAGATATCAGTTATGTGTAGTGTATGGTGATATCAGTTATGTGTGGTGTATGGTGATATCAGTTATGTGTAGTGTATGGTGATATCAGTTATGTGTGGTGTATGGTGATATCAGTTATGTGTGGTGTATGGTGATATCAGTTATGTGTGGTGTATGGTGATATCAGTTATGTGCGGTGTATGGTGATATCAGTTATGTGTGGTGTATGGTGATATCAGTTATGTGTGGTGTATGGTGATATCAGTTATGTGTGGTGTATGGTGATATCAGTTATGTGTGGTGTATGGTGATATCAGTTATGTGTGGTGTATGGTGATATCAGTTATGTGCGGTGTATGGTGATATCAGTTATGTGTGGTGTATGGTGATATCAGTTATGTGTGGTGTATGGAGATATCAGTTATGTGTGGTATATGGTGATATCAGTTATGTGTGGTGTATGTGATATCAGTTATGTGTAGTGTATGGTGATATCAGTTATGTGTAGTGTATGGTGATATCAGTTATGTGTAGTGTATGGTGATATCAGTTATGTGTGGTGTACGGTGATATCAGTTATGTGTAGTGTATGGTGATATCAGTTATGTGTAGTGTATGGTGATATCAGTTATGTGTAGTGTATGGTGATATCAGTTATGTGTAGTGTATGGTGATATCAGTTATGTGTAGTGTACGGTGATATCAGTTATGTGCGGTGTATGGTGATATCAGTTATGTGTAGTGTACGGTGATATCAGTTATGTGTAGTGTACGGTGATATCAGTTATGTGTAGTGTATGGTGATATCAGTTATGTGTGGTGTATGTGATATCAGTTATGTGTGGTGTATGGTGATATCAGTTATGTGTGGTGTATGGTGATATCAGTTATGTGTAGTGTATGGTGATATCAGTTATGTGTAGTGTATGGTGATATCAGTTATGTGTGGTGTACGGTGATATCAGTTATGTGTAGTGTATGGTGATATCAGTTATGTGTGGTGTATGTGATATCAGTTATGTGTAGTATATGGTGATATCAGTTATGTGTAGTGTATGGTGATATCAGTTATGTATAGTGTATGGTGATATCAGTTATATGTGGTGTATGGTGATATCAGTTATGTGTAGTGTATGGTGATATCAGTTATGTGTAGTGTATGGAGATATCAGTTATGTGTGGTGTATGGTGATATCAGTTATGTGTAGTGTATGGTGATATCAGTTATGTGTAGTGTATGGTGATATCAGTTATGTGTGGTGTATGGTGATATCAGTTATGTGTAGTGTATGGTGATATCAGTTATGTGTGGTGTATGGTGATATCAGTTATGTGTAGTGTATGGTGATATCAGTTATGTGTGGTGTATGGTGATATCAGTTATGTGTGGTGTATTGTGATATCAGTTATGTGTAGTGTATGGTGATATCAGTTATGTGTGGTGTATGGTGATATCAGTTATGTGTGGTGTATGGTGATATCAGTTATGTGTGGTGTATGGTGATATCAGTTATGTGTAGTGTATGGTGATATCAGTTATGTGTGGTGTATGGTGATATCAGTTATGTGTAGTGTATGGTGATATCAGTTATGTGTGGTGTATGGTGATATCAGTTATGTGTGGTGTACGGTGATATCAGTTATGTGTGGTGTATGGTGATATCAGTTATGTGTAGTGTATGGTGATATCAGTTATGTGTGGTGTATGGTGATATCAGTTATGTGTAGTGTATGGTGATATCAGTTATGTGTGGTGTATGGTGATATCAGTTATGTGTAGTGTATGGTGATATCAGTTATGTGTGGTGTATGGTGATATCAGTTATGTATAGTGTACGGTGATATCAGTTATGTGTAGTGTATGGTGATATCAGTTATGTGTAGTGTATGGTGATATCAGTTATGTGTAGTGTATGGTGATATCAGTTATGTGTAGTGTATGGTGATATCAGTTATGTGTAGTGTATGGTGATATCAGTTATGTGTAGTGTATGGTGATATCAGTTATGTGTGGTGTATGGAGATATCAGTTATGTGTGGTGTATGGTGATATCAGTTATGTGTGGTGTATGGTGATATCAGTTATGTGTAGTGTATGGTGATATCAGTTATGTGTGGTGTATGGTGATATCAGTTATGTGTAGTGTATGGTGATATCAGTTATGTGTAGTGTATGGTGATATCAGTTATGTGTGGTGTATGGTGATATCAGTTATGTGTAGTGTATGGTGATATCAGTTATGTGTGGTGTATGGAGATATCAGTTATGTGTGGTGTATGGTGATATCAGTTATGTGTAGTGTATGGTGATATCAGTTATGTGTGGTGTATGGTGATATCAGTTATGTGTGGTGTATGGTGATATCAGTTATGTGTGGTGTATGGTGATATCAGTTATGTGTGGTGTATGGTGATATCAGTTATGTGTGGTGTATGGTGATATCAGTTATGTGTAGTGTATGGTGATATCAGTTATGTGTAGTGTATGGTGATATCAGTTATGTGTGGTGTATGGTGATATCAGTTATGTGTAGTGTATGGTGATATCAGTTATGTGTAGTGTATGGAGATATCAGTTATGTGTAGTGTATGGTGATATCAGTTATGTGTGGTGTATGGTGATATCAGTTATGTGTGGTGTATGGTGATATCAGTTATGTGTAGTGTATGGTGATATCAGTTATGTGTAGTGTATGGTGATATCAGTTATGTGTGGTGTATGATGATATCAGTTATGTGTGGTGTATGGTGATATCAGTTATGTGTGGTGTATGGTGATATCAGTTATGTGTAGTGTATGGTGATATCAGTTATGTGTGGTGTATGGTGATATCAGTTATGTGTGGTGTATGGTGATATCAGTTATATGTGGTGTATGGTGATATCAGTTATGTGTGGTGTATGGTGATATCAGTTATGTGTAGTGTATGGTGATATCAGTTATGTGTAGTGTATGGTGATATCAGTTATGTGTGGTGTATGGTGATATCAGTTATGTGTAGTGTATGGTGATATCAGTTATGTGTAGTGTATGGTGATATCAGTTATATGCAGTGTATGGTGATATCAGTTATGTGTGGTGTATGGTGATATCAGTTATGTGTGGTGTATGGTGATATCAGTTATGTGTAGTGTATGGTGATATCAGTTATGTGCGGTGTATGGTGATATCAGTTATGTGTAGTGTATGGTGATATCAGTTATGTGTAGTGTATGGTGATATCAGTTATGTGCGGTGTATGGTGATATCAGTTATGTGTGGTATATGGTGATATCAGTTATGTGTAGTGTATGGTGATATCAGTTATGTGTGGTGTATGGTGATATCAGTTATGTGCGGTGTATGGTGATATCAGTTATGTGTAGTGTATGGTGATATCAGTTATGTGTAGTGTATGGTGATATCAGTTATGTGTGGTGTATGGAGATATCAGTTATGTGTAGTGTATGGTGATATCAGTTATGTGTGGTGTATGGTGATATCAGTTATGTGTAGTGTATGGTGATATCAGTTATGTGTAGTGTATGGTGATATCAGTTATGTGTGGTGTATGGAGATATCAGTTATGTGCGGTGTATGGTGATATCAGTTATGTGTAGTGTATGGTGATATCAGTTATGTGTAGTGTATGGTGATATCAGTTATATGCAGTGTATGGTGATATCAGTTATGTGCGGTGTATGGTGATATCAGTTATGTGTGGTGTATGTGATATCAGTTATGTGCGGTGTATGGTGATATCAGTTATGTGTGGTATATGGTGATATCAGTTATGTGTAGTGTATGGTGATATCAGTTATGTGTGGTGTATGGTGATATCAGTTATGTGCGGTGTATGGTGATATCAGTTATGTGTAGTGTATGGTGATATCAGTTATGTGTAGTGTATGGTGATATCAGTTATGTGTAGTGTATGGTGATATCAGTTATGTGTGGTGTATGGTGATATCAGTTATGTGTAGTGTATGGTGATATCAGTTATATGTGGTGTATGGTGATATCAGTTATGTGTAGTGTATGGTGATATCAGTTATGTGTAGTGTATGGTGATATCAGTTATGTGTGGTGTATGGTGATATCAGTTATGTGTAGTGTATGGTGATATCAGTTATGTGTAGTGTATGGTGATATCAGTTATATGCAGTGTATGGTGATATCAGTTATGTGTGGTGTATGGTGATATCAGTTATGTGTGGTGTATGGTGATATCAGTTATGTGTAGTGTATGGTGATATCAGTTATGTGTGGTGTATGGTGATATCAGTTATGTGTGGTGTATGGTGATATCAGTTATGTGTGGTGTATGGTGATATCAGTTATGTGTGGTGTATGGAGATATCAGTTATGTGTGGTGTATGGTGATATCAGTTATGTGTGGTGTATGGTGATATCAGTTATGTGTGGTGTATGGTGATATCAGTTATGTGTAGTATATGGTGATATCAGTTATGTGTAGTGTATGGTGATATCAGTTATGTGTGGTGTATGGTGATATCAGTTATGTGTAGTGTATGGTGATATCAGTTATGTGTGGTGTATGGTGATATCAGTTATGTGTAGTATATGGTGATATCAGTTATGTGTGGTGTATGGTGATATCAGTTATGTGTGGTGTATGGTGATATCAGTTATGTGTAGTGTATGGTGATATCAGTTATGTGTGGTGTATGGAGATATCAGTTATGTGTGGTGTATGGTGATATCAGTTATGTGTAGTGTATGGTGATATCAGTTATGTGTGGTGTATGGTGATATCAGTTATGTGTGGTGTATGGTGATATCAGTTATGTGTGGTGTATGGTGATATCAGTTATGTGTGGTGTATGGTGATATCAGTTATGTGTGGTGTATGGTGATATCAGTTATGTGTAGTGTATGGTGATATCAGTTATGTGTAGTGTATGGTGATATCAGTTATGTGTGGTGTATGGTGATATCAGTTATGTGTAGTGTATGGTGATATCAGTTATGTGTAGTGTATGGAGATATCAGTTATGTGTAGTGTATGGTGATATCAGTTATGTGTGGTGTATGGTGATATCAGTTATGTGTGGTGTATGGTGATATCAGTTATGTGTAGTGTATGGTGATATCAGTTATGTGTAGTGTATGGTGATATCAGTTATGTGTGGTGTATGATGATATCAGTTATGTGTGGTGTATGGTGATATCAGTTATGTGTGGTGTATGGTGATATCAGTTATGTGTAGTGTATGGTGATATCAGTTATGTGTGGTGTATGGTGATATCAGTTATGTGTGGTGTATGGTGATATCAGTTATATGTGGTGTATGGTGATATCAGTTATGTGTGGTGTATGGTGATATCAGTTATGTGTAGTGTATGGTGATATCAGTTATGTGTAGTGTATGGTGATATCAGTTATGTGGGGTGTATGGTGATATCAGTTATGTGTAGTGTATGGTGATATCAGTTATGTGTAGTGTATGGTGATATCAGTTATATGCAGTGTATGGTGATATCAGTTATGTGTGGTGTATGGTGATATCAGTTATGTGTGGTGTATGGTGATATCAGTTATGTGTAGTGTATGGTGATATCAGTTATGTGCGGTGTATGGTGATATCAGTTATGTGTAGTGTATGGTGATATCAGTTATGTGTAGTGTATGGTGATATCAGTTATGTGTAGTGTATGGTGATATCAGTTATGTGTGGTGTATGGTGATATCAGTTATGTGTAGTGTATGGTGATATCAGTTATGTGTAGTGTATGGTGATATCAGTTATATGCAGTGTATGGTGATATCAGTTATGTGTGGTGTATGGTGATATCAGTTATGTGTGGTGTATGGTGATATCAGTTATGTGTAGTGTATGGTGATATCAGTTATGTGTGGTGTATGGTGATATCAGTTATGTGTGGTGTATGGTGATATCAGTTATGTGTGGTGTATGGTGATATCAGTTATGTGTGGTGTATGGAGATATCAGTTATGTGTGGTGTATGGTGATATCAGTTATGTGTGGTGTATGGTGATATCAGTTATGTGTGGTGTATGGTGATATCAGTTATGTGTAGTATATGGTGATATCAGTTATGTGTAGTGTATGGTGATATCAGTTATGTGTGGTGTATGGTGATATCAGTTATGTGTGGTGTATGGTGATATCAGTTATGTGTGGTGTATGGTGATATCAGTTATGTGTGGTGTATGGTGATATCAGTTATGTGTGGTGTATGGTGATATCAGTTATGTGTGGTGTATGGTGATATCAGTTATGTGTAGTGTATGGTGATATCAGTTATGTGTGGTGTATGGTGATATCAGTTATGTGTAGTATATGGTGATATCAGTTATGTGTGGTGTATGGTGATATCAGTTATGTGTGGTGTATGGTGATATCAGTTATGTGTAGTATATGGTGATATCAGTTATGTGTAGTGTATGGTGATATCAGTTATGTGTGGTGTATGGTGATATCAGTTATGTGCGGAGTATGGCAGTATTATTTATGTACATATGTTGTATTGTGATATTATATTATTCCTTGTATAATGATGTCCCTGACGGTGTCTAGTCCTATATTTGCCTGCACTGTCATACGAGACTCTAGCGCCCCCGTCGTGTCTGTTCTGTATATTAGTGACCAATGTTTAATGTTGTGAATCCTTCTGACTGATTAGTTTACTATGCAAATAATCCTGATAAAATCACTGACTGCTCCGCGTCCCCCCCAACTATTCCGCTCACAGTGAGAATCAAATAGTTCAAATAGCTGCATAAATCTGCATAATTACCATGAATATATCTGCATATCTAATGTTCCTCTGCCCCCCTTTACCAACCAACCATCTCCCCTAGAAACAACCTTTCCCTTCAGTCCGCCCCGGCTGTAATGTCCCGCTCCCTGAGATACTCCCCCCCGGGGTACCCCGAGACTGTGTCCCCCGGTCGGGGGATGGGGCAGCTGATGATTTTAGGTTCTTGTCAGCAATAATTGGAGCTAATTACATGAAGTGGGAACGATTATGTGTCATTTATCATTGATAGGAATAAATATCCCTGTAAATTGTGAACCTGCTCAGATCCGTCAGATCCGTCCCCTCCACCTCGTCCCCATTTATAATCACAACTTATTTTCTCCTATTTTTATCTTTGTGGCTCAAAATAAACTGAACTTGATCTTAAGACAAGGTCGAGCTGCCCCCAGAGTACCCAGGACCCTCCGGAGGACCCCCAGATAATAATGGGCCCCCAATATCCACACCTCCAGACTGCAGACCCCGGCAGGAGGAAAGAACCTATAGAAAAATCCCAGTGCCCCCCGTTTCTGCATAATACAAAAATGTACCCCTCAATAATATCGGAAATAACAGGAGTGCGACCCTTGGGGGGGGTTTCTTCATTTTATAGACCCGGTCTTATGACTCACATGAAGAATAATGAAGGGGGATGGGCACCTTTCCATGGCCCCCACACCAGGCACACGGCGGCCCCTGTAATATTTTTGTCCTCGCCGAGAATATTTTTTGAAGTGAAATGTAATGACTGTGTTCTCCTGCTGATCGTCCGGATGTTCTCAGAAGGCGAATTACAATCTTGTAAACGTCTGACCCCAGAGGTGAAACGGGAAGATCTTTGGTTCGATTAAAAATGTGAACAAGATCCCCCCAAAATATCAGGTCTGTATGTTTTATAGGGCAGCAAGGTCTATGGGTCCCTGCAGGTACCAGGGCTCAGGTGGGACCGTAACCTCTGCATCCCCTACCATACCTCCCAACTGTCCCGGATTCTGAGTGTCCCACCGATGTCAACTCTGTATCCATCTTTAGAAAACAGATATATTTGAATCCAATGCTGAAGCAGGGAATCGTCAGCTCAACCATCAGATCAACCGTCAGCTCAACCGTCAGCTCAACCGTCAGCTCAACCGTCAGCCCAACCGTCAGCCCAACCGTCAGCTCAACCGTCAGCTCAACCGTCAGCTCAACCGTCAGCTCAACCGTCAACCCAACCGTCAGCTCAACCATCAGCTCAACCGTCAGATCCCTGCTTCAGCATTCACTGTGTGAAGTGGCCATGAGCTGCTCGGCACAGACAGGTGCGACGCCTGTCTGTAGGGGGGCACCTGTTACCCGTTAGTGACAATACGCCGTTTTACGGCGTTGCATCGGAATAAATAAACAAAGCAGGGAGCTCTCAGCTGCCAGAGGTATATGAGGGCTGGGGGCTCACTGCTCGAACGGGTGAGATCGATTTCAGTATCGATCTCACCCGTTTAACCCCTCAGATGCGTCACTCAATAGCGAATGGCGCTTCTGAGTTGTTTTGGAGAGAGGGAAGGAGCTCCACCTCTTCCCACCGGCACCCGGCGAGAAGATCACTGAGTATCTGTGTCTCCAATGGCAGCCGGGGGCCTAATAAAGACCCCCAAGTCTGCCTGTAGTGAATGCCTGCTAGATCATGCCGGAGGCCTAGCCGATGCCTGTCCGTTTTACACAGTCAGTAATACACTATATACAGAAGTATTGCAGTGTATTATAATAGCAATCGGATGATCGCACAGTGAAGTCCCCTAGTGGGACTAGTAAAAAAGTAAAAAAAAAGTTGAATAAAGTTTATAAAAAAATTTTTTTTTAAAAATTCAAAACCCACTTTTTCCCCTCACAAACTGCTTTAGTATTGAAAAACCAAATAAAGTAAAAGGTTACACATATTTGGTATCGCCGCGTCCGTCACAACCCCGACTATAAATCTATGACATTATTTAACCCGCGCGGTGAACGGGTAAAAAAATAAATACAACAACAATGGAAAAATTGCTGTTTTCTGTGAATCCGGACTTTAAAAAAAAGTTGATAAAAAGTGATCAAAAAGTCGCATCTACTCCAAAACGGTACCAATAAAAACTACAAGTCGTCCCGCAAAAAAACAAGCCCTCGAACAACGGCATCGGCGGAACAATAAAAACGTTACGGCTCTTCAAATATGGAGACGAAAACAAATAATTTTGAATAAAAAAAGTGTTTTCACTGTAAAAGAAGTAAAACATAAGAAATCTATACAAATTTGATATCGCCGCAATCGTAACGTCCCGCTGAATAAAGTTATTGTTTTATTTATATCACACGGTAAACGGCGTAGATTTAGGATGCAAAAAAGTGTGGCGAAATATCAGATTTTTTTCTATTTCCCCCCAATAAAAACGTAAAAAAAGTTCATCAATAAATTCTATGTCCCCCAAAATGGTGCTATTAAAAAAATACAACTTGTCCCGCGAAAAACAAG
This sequence comes from Rhinoderma darwinii, assembly GCF_050947455.1. NCBI lineage: Eukaryota > Metazoa > Chordata > Amphibia > Anura > Rhinodermatidae > Rhinoderma > Rhinoderma darwinii. Next base: position 4,362,823 of record NC_134687.1, read on the forward strand.
ACCTTATACAGCCATGTCGACGCAAAAATAAAAAAGTTATAGCTCTTGGAATGCGACGATGGAAAAACGTACAAAAAATAGCTTGGTCATTAAGGGGTTAAAGGGGCATTATACCGCATGGCGCAGCTACGGGGGCATGTTTACCTCTAATTACCGCCAGTCACTGCCCTCATATGACAGGTGCCCCCAGCGTTAACCCCTCATCTGCTGCCTGCCTCTTTCCTGTTCATGTCGCAGAGGACGCTGCAGGGATCGCACATTCTGCGCACATGTCAGATAGAGGGGATTTTCCTGGTGATCCCTTTTTTCCATCCCCCGCTCCCCGTCCTCCTCTTGTTATCACAACGTGCTGACATTTTCTTGAGGAGTTTTCAGCGCGGTCCCCGGGGATGAGGTTGGGTAGAAATATGAACTCATGTTGTAACCCGGACCGTGGCCTTTCCTAAATCTTCCAAGCTGAACGCACTCAAAATCTTGGAATGAAATCCATGGCTCAGGGTGTGGACCTCCTAGTGCTGAGCTCATACCGACAAAGAGGCGTGCAGCAGCCCGTACTGCCGTGCTCAACTACTCCGCCTCACACTAACCCTTCCCGGCCGGGTCACCCCACCAGATGCTGACGAGCAAGAACCAGGGCCGGCTTTAGAAAAAGTGTGGCCCTGGGAAAAGTTAAAAGTGGGGCCCCAAATACTGGATTAGGCCTGTTCACACCTGCGTCGCGGTTCCGGTGATCGGTTCTATCAGACATTTCATGAGCGCAAACCAAACAGAAGCCGTAGCTTTCCGTTCACATTTACCATTGATTTCAATAGTAATGTTTCCATTGCAAAAGGTTTACGTTTTTTTTTATCGTAAACAATAGTGCAGTCGACTGCGTGATTTATTCTGCCAAAAAAACGGAAACCTTACGAAACAGAGACAAACAGAAACCAATTGCAAGGGAAGCATTACCATTGAAATCTTTCCTTCAAAAATTTTGGGGCAGATTTTGACCTGCCGGGTTTTTTGCCGCAAGTTTTGCAGCGCAAAAAATGCAGCAAAAAAACGCTTTCTCTGCCTCCAATTACTGTCAATGGGAAACGCCTGAAGAAAGGGCACGGCGCTTCTTTTTCCCGGTAGCGTTATTTGACACTATGGGGAAAAAAATGCTTCCCTCTCCCATTAAAATCACTGGGAGGTGTTTTAGGCCGTTTCTTGGCGCTGTTTCCGATGCGGATTCTGCATCAAAAACAGCCAAAAAAACTCAGTGTGAACAAGCTCTTACAAGCCCCGAAGTATATGTCCCCTCTCACACATAAAGATGATCTATACACATATACAGTTATTATATCTTACCAGATTATATTACCTGCATACTGATACTGAATAATACCGCCACACCATAAACACATAGTGACTGAATAATACCCCCATACTGTTACTGAGTAATACCACCACACCATAACCACATAGTGACTGAATAATACCTCCATACTGTTACTGAATAATACCGCCACACCATAACCACATAGTGATTGACTACTACCCCCATACTGTTACTGAATAATACCACCACACCATAACCACATAGTGACTGAATAATACCCCCACACCATAACCACATAGTGACTGAATAATACCTCCATACTGTTACTGAATAATACCGCCACACCATAACCACATAGTGATTGACTACTACCCCCATACTGTTACTGAATAATACCCCCACACCATAACCACATAGTGACTGACTAATAGCCCCATACTGTTACTGAATAATACCGCCACATCATAACCACATAGTGACTGAATAATACCCCCATACTGTTACTGAATAATACCGCCACACCATAACCACATAGTGACTGAATAATACCCCCATACTGTTACTGAATAATACCTCCACACCATAACCACATAGTGACTGAATAATACCACCATACTGTTACTGAGTAATACCACCACACCATAACCACATAGTGACTGAATAATACCCCCATACTGTTACTGAATAATACCGCCACACCATAACCACATAGTGACTGAATAATACCACCATACTGTTACTGAGTAATACCACCACACCATAACCACATAGTGACTGAATAATACCTCCATACTGTTACTGAATAATACCACCACACCATAACCACATAGTGACTGAATAATACCACCATACTGTTACTGAATAATACCGCCACACCATAACCACATAGTGACTGAATAATACCCCCACACCATAACCACATAGTGACTGACTAATACCCCCATACTGTTACTGAATAATACCACCACACCATAAACACATAGTGACTGAATAATACCTCCATACTGTTACTGAATAATACCTCCACACCATAACCACATAGTGACTGAATAATACCCCATACTGTTACTGAATAATACCACCACCACACCATAACCACATAGTGACTGACTAATACCCCCATACTGTTACTGAATAAAACTGCCACACCATAACCACATAGTGACTGAATAATACCCCCATACTTTTACTGAATAATACCACCACACCATAACCACATAGTGACTGAATAATACCTCCGTACTGTTACTGAATAATATCTCCACACCATAACCACATAGTGACTGAATAATACCCCCACACCGTAACCACATAGTGACTGACTAATACCCCCATACTGTTACTGAATAATACCACCACACCATAACCACATAGTGACTGAATAATACCCCCATACTGTTACTGAATAATACCACCACACCATAACCACATAGTGACTGAATAATACCTCCATACTGTTACTGAATAATACCGCCACACTATAACCACATAGTGACTGAATAATACCCCCATACTGTTACTGAATAATACCTCCACACCATAACCACATAGTGACTGAATAATACCCCCATATTGTTACTGAATAATACCACCACACCATAACCACATAGTGACTGAATAATACCGCCATACTGTTACTGAATAATACCACCACAATATAACCACATAGTGACTGAATAATACCCCCATACTGTTACTGAATAATACCTCCACACCATAACCACATAGTGACTGAATAATACCCCCATACTGTTACTGAATAATACCTCCACACCATAACCACATAGTGACTGAATAATAGCCCCATACTGTTACTGAGTAATACCACCACACCATAACCACATAGTGACTGAATAATACCTCCATACTGTTACTGAATAATACCGCCACACCATAACCACATAGTGATTGACTACTACCCCCATACTGTTACTGAATAATACCCCCACACCATAACCACATAGTGACTGACTAATACCCACATACTGTTACTGAATAATACCTACACACCATAACCACATAGTGACTGACTAATACCCCCATACTGTTACTGAATAATACCGCCACACCATAACCACATAGTGACTGAATAATACCACCATACTGTTACTGAAAAATACCACCACACCATAACCACATAGTGACTGAATAATACCTCCATACTGTTACTGAATAATACCGCCACACCATAACCACATAGTGACTGACTACTACCCCCATACTATTACTGAATAATACCACCACACCATAACCACATAGTGACTGAATAATACCACCATACTGTTACTGAATAATACCGCCACACCATAACCACATAGTGACTGAATAATACCCCCACACCATAACCACATAGTGACTGACTAATACCCCCATACTGTTACTGAATAATACCACCACACCATAACCACATAGTGACTGAATAATACCTCCGTACTGTTACTGAATAATATCTCCACACCATAACCACATAGTGACTGAATAATACCCCCATACTGTTACTGAATAATACCACCACACCATAACCACATAGTGACTGAATAATACCCCCACACCATAACCACATAGTGACTGACTAATACCCCCATACTGTTACTGAATAATACCACCACACCATAACCACATAGTGACTGAATAATACCTCCGTACTGTTACTGAATAATATCTCCACACCATAACCACATAGTGACTGAATAATACCCCCATACTGTTACTGAATAATACCCCCACACCATAACCACATAGTGACTGACTAATACCCCCATACTGTTACTGAATAATACCACCACACCATAACCACATAGTGACTGAATAATACCCCCATACTGTTACTGAATAATACCGCCACACCATAACCACATAGTGACTGAATAATACCTCCATACTGTTACTGAATAATACCGCCACACCATAACCACATAGTGACTGAATAATACCCCCATACTGTTACTGAATAATACCTCCACACCATAACCACATAGTGACTGAATAATACCCCCATATTGTTACTGAATAATACCACCACACCATAACCACATAGTGACTGAATAATACCGCCATACTGTTACTGAATAATACCACCACAATATAACCACATAGTGACTGAATAATACCCCCATACTGTTACTGAATAATACCTCCACACCATAACCACATAGTGACTGAATAATACCCCCATACTGTTACTGAATAATACCTCCACACCATAACCACATAGTGACTGAATAATAGCCCCATACTGTTACTGAATAATACCTCCACACCATAACCACATAGTGACTGAATAATACCACCACACCATAACCACATAGTGACTAAATAATATCTCCATACTGTTACTGAATAATACCACCACACCATAACCACATAGTGACTGACTAATACCCCCATACTGTTACTGAATAATACCTCCATATCATAATCACATAGTGAATGAATAATACTCCCATGCTGTTACTGAATTATACCACCACACGATAAACACATAGTGACTGAATAATACTCCCATACTGTTACTGAATAATACTGCCACACCATAACCACATAGTGACTGAATAATACCCCCGTACTGTTACTGAATAATACCACCACACCATAACCACATAGTGACTAAATAATACCCTATACTGTTACTGAATAATACCGCCACACCATAACCACATAGTGACTGAATAATACCCCCATACTGTTACTGAATAATACCACCACACCATAGCCACATAGTGACTGAATAATACCCCAATACTGTTACTGAATAATACCACCACACCATAACCACATAGTGACTGAATAATACCCCCGTACTGTTACTGAATAATACCACCACACCATAACCACATAGTGACTGAATAATACTCCCATACTGTTACTGAATAATACTGCCACACCATAACCACATAGTGACTGAATAATACCCCCGTACTGTTACTGAATAATACCTCCACACCATAACCACATAGTTACTGAATAAATAATACCACCATACTGTTACTGAATAATACCGTCACACCATAACCACATAGTGACTAAATAATACCCTATACTGTTACTGAATAATACCACCACACCATAACCACATAGTGACTAAATAATACCCTATACTGTTACTGAATAATACCACCACACCATAACCACATAGTGACTGAATAATACCCCCATACTGTTACTGACTAATACTGCCACACCATAACCACATAGTGACTGAATAATAACACCATACTGTTACTGAATAATACTTCCACACCATAACTACATAGTGACTGAATAATATCCCCATACTGTTATTGAATAATACCTCCACACCATAACCACATAGTGACTGAATAATATCCCCATACTGTTACTGAATACCTCCACACCATAACCACATAGTGACTGAATAATATCTCCATACTGTTACTGAATAATACCTCCACACCATAGCCTCATAGTGACTGAATAATACCTGCATACTGATACTGAATAATACCGCCACACCATAAACACATAGTGACTGAATAATACCCCCATACTGTTACTGAGTAATACCGCCATACCATAACCACATAGTGACTGACTACTACCCCCATACTATTACTGAATAATACCCCCACATCATAACCACATAGTGGCTGAATAATACCACCATATGCTTACTGAATAATACCACCACACCATAACCACATAGTGACTGAATAATACCCCCATACTGTTACTGAATAATACCGCCACACCATAACCACATAGTGACTGAATAATACCCCCATACTGTTACTGAATAATACCTCCACACCATAACCACATAGTGACTGACTACTACCCCCATACTATTACTGAATAATACCACCACACCATAACCACATAGTGACTGAATAATACCCCCATACTGTTACTGAATAATACCGCCACACCATGACCACATAGTTACTGAATAATACCCCCATACTGTTACTGACTAATACCGCCACACCATAAACACATAGTGACTGAATAATACCCCCATACTGTTACTGAGTAATACCGCCATACCATAACCACATAGTGACTGAATAATACCCCCATACTGTTACTGAATAATACCCTCACACCATAACCACATAGTGACTGAATAATACCACCATACTGTTACTGAATAATACCGCCACACCATAACCACATAGTGACTGAATAATACCCCCACACCATAACCACATAGTGACTGACTAATACCCCCATACTGTTACTGAATAATACCACCACACCATAACCACATAGTGACTGAATAATACCTCCGTACTGTTACTGAATAATATCTCCACACCATAACCACATAGTGACTGAATAATACCCCCACACCATAACCACATAGTGACTGACTAATACCCCCATACTGTTACTGAATAATACCACCACACCATAACCACATAGTGACTGAATAATACCCCCATACTGTTACTGAATAATACCGCCACACCATAACCACATAGTGACTGAATAATACCTCCATACTGTTACTGAATAATACCGCCACACCATAACCACATAGTGACTGAATAATACCCCCATACTGTTACTGAATAATACCTCCACACCATAACCACATAGTGACTGAATAATACCCCCATATTGTTACTGAATAATACCACCACACCATAACCACATAGTGACTGAATAATACCTCCATACTGTTACTGAATAATACCTCCACACCATAACCACATAGTGACTGAATAATACCCCCATACTGTTACTGAATAATACCACCACAATATAACCACATAGTGACTGAATAATACCCCCATACTGTTACTGAATAATACCACCACACCATAACCACATAGTAACTGAATAATACCTCCATACAGTTACTGAATAATACCACCACAATATAACCACATAGTGACTGAATAATACCCCCATACTGTTACTGAATAATACCTCCACACCATAACCACATAGTGACTGAATAACACCCCCATACTGTTACTGAATAATACCTCCACACCATAACCACATAGTGACTGAATAATACCACCACACCATAACCACATAGTGACTAAATAATATCTCCATACTGTTACTGAATAATACCCCCATACTGTTACTGAATAATACCTCCACACCATAACCACATAGTGACTGACTAATACCCCCATACTGTTACTGAATAATACCTCCATATCATAATCACATAGTGAATGAATAATACTCCCATGCTGTTACTGAATTATACCACCACACGATAAACACATAGTGACTGAATAATACTCCCATACTGTTACTGAATAATACTGCCACACCATAACCACATAGTGACTGAATAATACCCCCGTACTGTTACTGAATAATACCACCACACCATAACCACATAGTGACTAAATAATACCCTATACTGTTACTGAATAATACCGCCACACCATAACCACATAGTGACTGAATAATACCCCCATACTGTTACTGAATAATACCACCACACCATAGCCACATAGTGACTGAATAATACCCCAATACTGTTACTGAATAATACCACCACACCATAACCACATAGTGACTGAATAATACCCCCGTACTGTTACTGAATAATACCACCACACCATAACCACATAGTGACTGAATAATACTCCCATACTGTTACTGAATAATACTGCCACACCATAACCACATAGTGACTGAATAATACCCCCGTACTGTTACTGAATAATACCTCCACACCATAACCACATAGTGACTAAATAATACCTTATACTGTTACTGAATAATACCACCACACCATAACCACATAGTGACTAAATAATACCCTATACTGTTACTGAATAATACCACCACACCATAACCACATAGTGACTGAATAATACCCCCATACTGTTACTGACTAATACTGCCACACCATAACCACATAGTGACTGAATAATAACACCATACTGTTACTGAATAATACTTCCACACCATAACTACATAGTGACTGAATAATATCCCCATACTGTTACTGAATAATACCTCCACACCATAACCACATAGTGACTGAATAATATCCCCATACTGTTACTGAATACCTCCACACCATAACCACATAGTGACTGAATAATATCTCCATACTGTTACTGAATAATACCTCCACACCATAGCCTCATAGTGACTGAATAATACCTGCATACTGATACTGAATAATACCGCCACACCATAAACACATAGTGACTGAATAATACCCCCATACTGTTACTGAGTAATACCGCCATACCATAACCACATAGTGACTGACTACTACCCCCATACTATTACTGAATAATACCCCCACATCATAACCACATAGTGGCTGAATAATACCACCATATGCTTACTGAATAATACCGCCACACCATGACCACATAGTGACTGAATAATACCCCCATACTGTTACTGACTAATACCGCCACACCATAAACACATAGTGACTGAATAATACCCCCATACTGTTATTGAGTAATACCGCCATACCATAACCACATAGTGACTGAATAATACCCCCATACTGTTACTGAATAATACCCTCACACCATAACCACATAGTGACTGAATAATACCACCATACTGTTACTGAATAATACCGCCACACCATAACCACATAGTGACTGAATAATACCTCCATACTGTTACTGAATAATACCACCACAACATAACCACATAGTGACTGAATAATACCTCCGTACTGTTACTGAATAATATCTCCACACCATAACCACATAGTGACTGAATAATACCCCCACACCATAACCACATAGTGACTGACTAATACCCCCATACTGTTACTGAATAATACCACCACACCATAACCACATAGTGACTGAATAATACCTCCATACTGTTACTGAATAATACCGCCACACCATAACCACATAGTGACTGAATAATACCCCCATACTGTTACTGAATAATACCTCCACACCATAACCACATAGTGACTGAATAATACCCCCATATTGTTACTGAATAATACCACCACACCATAACCACATAGTGACTGAATAATACCTCCATACTGTTACTGAATAATACCTCCACACCATAACCACATAGTGACTGAATAATACCCCCATACTGTTACTGAATAATACTACCACAATATAACCACATAGTGACTGAATAATACCCCCATACTGTTACTGAATAATACCACCACACCATAACCACATAGTGACTGAATAATACCTACATACAGTTACTGAATAATACCACCACAATATAACCACATAGTGACTGAATAATACCCCCATACTGTTACTGAATAATACCTCCACACCATAACCACATAGTGACTGAATAATACCCCCATACTGTTACTGAATAATACCTCCACACCATAACCACATAGTGACTGAATAATACCACCACACCATAACCACATAGTGACTAAATAATATCTCCATACTGTTACTGAATAATACCACCACACCATAACCACATAGTGACTGACTAATACCCCCATACTGTTACTGAATAATACCTCCATATCATAATCACATAGTGAATGAATAATACTCCCATGCTGTTACTGAATTATACCACCACACGATAAACACATAGTGACTGAATAATACTCCCATACTGTTACTGAATAATACTGCCACACCATAACTACATAGTGACTGAATAATACCTCCGTACTGTTACTGAATAATACCACCACACCATAACCATATAGTGACTGAATACCCCATAACCACATAGTGACTGAATAATACCCCCATACTGTTACTGAATAATACCACCACACCATAACCATATAGTGACTGAATACCCCATAACCACATAGTGACTGAATAATACCCCCATAGTGTTACTGAATAATACCACCACCCCATAACCACATAGTGACTGAATAATACTCCCATACTGTTACTGAATAATACCACCACACCATAACCACATAGTGACTAAATAATACCCCCATATAGTTACTGAATAATACCCCCATACTGTTACTGAATAATACCACCACCCCATAACCACATAGTGACTGAATAATACCACCATACTATTACTGAATAATACTCCCATACTGTTATTGAATAATACCACCACACCACAACCACATAGTGACTGAATAATACTCCCATACTGTTACTGAATAATACCGCCACACCATAACCACATAGTGACTGAATAATACCACCATACTGTTACTGAATAATACCTCCACACCTTAACCACATAGTGACTGAATAACACCCCCATACTGTTACTGAATAATTCCGCCACACCATAACCACATAGTGACCGAATGATACCACCATACTGTTACTGAATAATACCGCCACACCATAACCACATAGTGACTGAATAATACTCCCATACTGTTATTGAATAATACCACCACACCACAACCACATAGTGACTGAATAATACTCCCATACTGTTACTGAATAATACCGCCACACCATAACCACATAGTGACTGAATAATACCACCATACTGTTACTGAATAATACCTCCACACCTTAACCACATAGTGATTGAATAATACCCCCATACTGTTACTGAATAATACCTCCACACCATAACCTCATAGTGACTGAATAATACCACCGTAATGTTACTGAATAATACCACCACACCATAACCACATAGTGACTGAATACCCCCATACTGTTACTGAATAATACCGCCACATCATAACCACATAGTGACTGAATAACACCCCCGTACTGTTACTGAATAATACCACCACACCATAACCACATAGTGACTGAATAATACCCCCATACTGTTACTGAATAATACCATCACACCGTAACCACATAGTGACTGAATAATATCCCCATACTGTTACTGAATAATACCGCCACACCATAACCACATAGTGACTGAATGATACCACCATACTGTTACTGAATAATACCGCCACACCATAACCACATAGTGACTGAATAATACTCCCATACTGTTATTGAATAATACCTCCACACCTTAACCACATAGTGACTGAATAACACCCCCATACTGTTACTGAATAATACCGCCACACCATAACCACATAGTGACTGAATAATACCACCATACTGTTACTGAATAATACCGCCACACCATAACCACATAGTGACTGAATAATACTCCCATACTGTTATTGAATAATACCACCACACCACAACCACATAGTGACTGAATAATACTCCCATACTGTTACTGAATAATACCACCACACTATAACCACATAGTGACAGAATAATACCCCCATACTGTTACTGAAAAATACCACCACACCAAAACCACTTAGTGACTGAATAATACCCCCAAACTGTTACTGAATAATACCACCACACCATAACCACATAGTGACTGACTAATACCACCATACTGTTACTGAATAATACCGCCACACCATAAACACAGTGACTGAAAAATACCCCTATACAGTTACTGAATAATGCCACCACACCATAACCACATAGTGACTGAATAATACCCCCATACTGTTACTGAATAATACCTCCACACCATAACCACATAGTGACTGAATAATACCCCCATACTGTTACTGAATAATACCGCCACACCATAACCACATAGTGACTGAATAATACCCCATACTGTTACTGAATAATACTGTCACACCATAACTACATAGTGACTGAATAATACCCCCATAATGTTACGGAATAATACCGCCACACCATAACCACATATTGACTGAATACCCCAATACTGTTACTGAATTATACCGCCACACCATAACCACATTGTGACTGACTAATACCTCCATACTGTTACTGAATAATACTGCCACACCATAACCACATAGTGACTGAATAATACCCCATAATGTTACTGAATAATACCGCCACACCGTAACCACATAGTGACTGAATAATACCCCATACTGTTACTGAATAATATCACTACACCATAACCACATAGTGACTGAATAATACTGCCACACCATAAACACATAGTGACTGAATAATAACCCCATACTATTACTGAATAATACCGGCACACCACAACCACATAGTGATTGAATAATACCCCCATACTGTTACTGAATAATACCACCACACCATAACCACATAGTGACTGAATAATACTCCCATACTGTTACTGAATAATACCACCACACTATAACCACATAGTGACAGAATAATACCCCCATACTGTTACTGAATAATACCGCCACACCATAACCACATAGTGACTGAATAATACCCCAATACTGTTACTGAATAATACCTCTACGCTATAGCCTCATAGTGACTGAATAATACCCCCATACTGTTACTGAATAATACCAGCACACCATAACCACATAGTGACTGAATAATACCGCCACACCATAACCACATAGTGACTGAATAATACCTCCACACCATAACCACATAGTGACGGAATAATACCCCATACTGTTACTACATAATAACGCCACACCATAACCACATAGTGACTGAATAATACCCCCATACTGTTATTGAATAATACCTCCATACTGTTACTGAATAAAACTGCCACACCATAACCACATAGTGACTGAATAACACCCCCATACTATTACTGAATAATACCACCACACCATAACCACATAGTGACTGAATAATACCCCCATACTGTTACTGAATAATACCGCCACACCATAACCACATATTGACTGAATAATACCTCCACACCATAACCACATAGTGACGGAATAATACCCCATACTGTTACTACATAATAACGCCACACCATAACCACATAGTGACTGAATAATACCCCCATACTGTTACTGAATAATACCTCCATACTGTTACTGAATAAAACTGCCACACCATAACCACATAGTGACTGAATAACACCCCCATACTATTACTGAATAATACCACCACACCATAACCACATAGTGACTGAATAATACCCCCTTACTGTTACTGAATAAAACTGCCACACCATAACCACATAGTGACTGAATAATACCCCCATACTTTTACTGAATAATACCACCACACCATAATCACATAGTGACTGAATAATACCTCCATACTGTTACTGAATAATACCGCCACACCATAACCACATAGTGACTGAATAATACCCCCATACTGTTACTAAATAATACCGCCACACCATAACCAGATAGTGACTGAATAATACCCCCATACTGTTACTGAATAATACCGCCATACTGATACTGAATAAAACTGCCACACCATAACCACATAGTGACTGAATAATACCGCCATACTGATACTGAATAATACCTCCACACCATAACCACATAGTGACTGAATAATACCACCATACTGTTAATGAATAATACCACCACATCATAACCACATAGTGACTGAATAATACCTCCATACTGTTACTGAATAATACCCCCACACCATAATTACATAGTGACTGAATAATACCCCCATACTGTTACTGAATAATACCGCCACACCATAACCACATAGTGACTGAATAATACCGCCATACTGTTACTGAATAATACCACCACCACACCATAACCACATAGTGACTGAATAATATCTCCATACTGTTACTGAATAATACCTCCATACTGTTACTGAATAATAAAACCACACCATAACCACATAGTAACTGAATAATACCCCCATACTGTTACTGACCAATACCTCCACACCGTAACCACATAGTGACTGAATAATACCCCATACTGTTACTGAATAATACCACCACACCATAACCACATAGTGACTGAATAATACCACCACACCATAACCACATAGTGACTGAATAATACCCCCATACTGTTACTAAATAGTACCACCACCCCATAACCACATAGTGACTGAATAATACCCCCACAGTGTTACTGAATAATACCACCACCCCATAACCACAGTGACTGAATAATACCACCATACTGTTAATGAATAATACCGCCACACCATAACCACATAGTGACTGAATAATACCCCCATACAGTTACTGAATACCCCCATACTGTTACTGAATAATACCGCCACACCATAACCACATAGTGACTGAATAATACCACCATACTGTTACTGAATAATACCGCCACATCATAACCACATAGTGACTGAATAATACCTCCATACTGTTACTGAATAATACCACCACAATATAACCACATAGTGACTGAATAATACCCCCATACTGTTACTGAATAATACCCCCATACTGATACTGAATAATACCACCACACCATAACCACATAGTGACTGAATAATACCTCCATACTGTTACTGAATAATACCGCCACACCGTAACAACATAGTGACTGAATAATACCCCCATACTGTTACTGAATAATACCACCACACCATAACCACATAGTGACTGAATAATACCCCCATACTGATACTGAATAATACCGCCACACCATAACCACATAGTGACTGAATAATACCCCCATACTGTTACTGAATAATACCGCCACAGCATAATCACATAGTGACTGAATAATACCTCCACACCGTAACCACATAGTGACTGAATAATACCCCCATACTGTCACTAAATAATACCACCACACCATAACCACATAGTGACTGAATAATACCTCCATACTGTTAATGAATAATACCGCCACACCATAACCACATAGTGACTGAATAATACCCCCATACTGTTACTGAATAATACCTCCACACCATAACCACATAGTGACTGAATAATACCCCATACTGTTACTGAATAACACCACCACACCATAACCACATAGTGACTGAATAATACCCCCAAACTGTTACTGAATAATACCTCCACACCATAACCAAATAGTGACTGAATAATACCCCCATACTGTTACTGAATAATACCGCCATACTGATACTGAATAATACCATCACACCGTAACCACATAGTGACTGAATAATACCCCCATACTGTTACTGAATAATACCTCCACACCATAACCACATAGTGACTGAATAATACCCCCATACTGTTACTGAATAATACCTCCACACCATAACCACATAGTGACTGAATAATACCCCCATACTGTTAATGAATAATACCGCCACACCATAACCACATAGTGACTGAATAATACCCCCATACTGTTACTGAATAATACCACCACATCATAACCACATAGTGATTGAATAATACCCCATACTGTTACTGAATAATACCACCACACTATAACCACATAGTGACTGAATAATACCACCGTAATGTTACTGAATAATACCACCACCACACCATAACCACATAGTGACTGAATAATACCCCCATACTGTTACTGAATAATACCATCACACCATAACCACATAGTGACTGAATAATACCCCCATACTGTTACTGAATAATACCACCAAACCATAACCACATAGTGACTGAATAATACCCCCATACTGTTACTGAATAATACCACCACACTATAACCACATAGTGACTGAATAATACCCCCATACTGTTACTGAATAATACCACCACACTATAACCACATAGTGACTGAATAATACCACCGTAATGTTACTGAATAATACCACCATCACACCATAACCACATAGTGACTGAATAATACCCCCATACTGTTACTGAATAATACCATCACACCATAACCACATAGAGACTGAATAATACCCCCATACTGATACTGAATAATATCTCCACACCATAACCACATAGTGACTGAATACCCCCATACTGTTACTGAATAATACCACCACACTATAACCACATAGTGACTGAATAATACCCCCATACTGTTACTGAATAATACCACCACACTATAACCACATAGTGACTGAATAATACCACCGTAATGTTACTGAATAATACCACCATCACACCATAACCACATAGTGACTGAATAATACCCCCATACTGTTACTGAATAATACCATCACACCATAACCACATAGAGACTGAATAATACCCCCATACTGTTACTGAATAATACCACCACACCATAACCACATAGTGACTGAATACCCCCATACTGTTACTGAATAATACCACCACACCATAACCACATAGTGACTGAATAATACCCCCATACTGTTACTGAATAATATCGCCACACCATAACCACATAGTGACTAAATAGGAGCGGCTGATATCAGTCACATATGATGTAATGTCTCTGGAGGATATAATAGTACTGGAGTGATATAAGAGGAGCGGCTGATATCAGTCACATATGATGTAATGTCTCTGGAGGATATAATAGTACTGGAGTGTTATAAGAGGAGCGGCTGATATCAGTCACACACATGATGTAATGTCTCTGGAGGATATAATAGTGCTGGAGTGATATAAGAGGAGCGGCTGATATCAGTCACATATGATGTAATGTCTCTGGAGGATATAGTACTGGAGTGACCAAACTGAGAGGACTAATCAATCTCTAGAACAATATTTAAGGTGTTTTATCTCTGACTGTCAATATGATTGGGTCTCATTCATTCCCCTCACCGAATTTTCCCTTAATAACTGGGTCAGTAACTCGTCAGGGGTCTCCCCCTTTTTCTGTAATTTTGGGTTTAATCCACGGTTCTCTTCCGTTTCACCTGGTAGTTCCAACAATCCCGAGGTAGAGGTCGTTCATCGAGAACTGTGCACAGTCTGGGCCGAGGTTCAGAAGAACCTAGAGGCGCCCCAGAGCGTACAAAAAACTCAGGCAGATAGAAGACGTTCTGCTATCCCCTTGTTTATGGTCGAGGATCTGGTGTGGTTATCATCTAAGAACTTGCGCCTTAAGGTCCCGTCCAAGAAGTTTGCTCCCTGGTTTATTGGGCCGTATAAGGTCATTGAAGTCCTCAATCCTGTCTCCTTCCGACTGGAGTTGCCCCCATCTTTTCAAATACACGACGTGTTTTATGCCTCCCTCCTTAAACGCTGCTCCCCGTCCTTGGCTCCCTCGAGGAAACCTCCTGTTCCCGTTTTCACCCCTGAGGGGTTGGAATTCGAGGTGGCCAAGATTGTGGACAGCAAGATGGTCCAAGGCTCCCTCCAGTACCTGGTCCATTGGAGAGGATACGGGCCTGAGGAGAGGACTTGGGTACCCGCCCGGGATGTTCACGCTGGGGTATTGGTCAGGAAGTTCCACCTTCGTTTCCCCAATAAACCAGGTCCACTTAGAAAGGGTCCGGTGGCCCCTCATAAAAGGGGGGCACTGTAAAGGATCTGCCAGACACAGCTTCTGTATCTACGCCCATAGGTAATCAGTCTGCACCTGCTTCTATGTCTGTGAGACTGACTCCATCTTCCACCACTCAGGATGGCAGGCTTAGGAGTGGGAGAGCCTATCACAGCCTGGCCAGACGGAGCTAGATCCCGCCCTCTGTCTATTTATACCTGCCTTTCCTGTTCCTCCTTTGCTTGTGACTCTTCTCGTGTAGTTTCCTGGCCAAGCTACAGCTTCTACTATTTGATCCTACTCCATACTGACCCTGGCTTACTGACTACTCTCCTGCTCTGCGTTTGGTACCTCGTACACTCCTGGTTTGACTCGGCTCGTTCACCACTCTTGTTGCTCACGGTGTTGCCGTGGGCAACTGCCCCTTTCCCTTTGCTTTGTGTTCCCTTGTCTGTTTGTCTCGTGCACTTACTGAGCGTAGGGACCGCCGCCCAGTTGTACCCCGTCGCCTAGGGCGGGTCGTTGCAAGTAGGCAGGGACAGAGTGGCGTGTAGATTAGGGCTCACTTGTACGTTTCCCTACCCCCATCATTACACATATATGATGTAATTTCTCTAGAGGATATAATAGTACTGGAGTGTTATAAGAGGAGCGGCTGATATCAGTCACATATGATGTAATGTCTCTGGAGGATATAATAGTACTGGAGTGCTATAAGAGGAGCGGCTGATATCAGTCACACATATGATGTAATGTCTCTGGAGGATATAATAGTGCTGGAGTGTTATAAGAGGAGTGGCTGATATCAGTCACACATATGATGTAATGTCTCTGGAGGATATAATAGTGCTGGAGCGTTATAAGAGGTGCGGCTGATATCAGTCACACATTTGATGTAATGTCTGGAGGATATAATAGTACTGGAGTGATATAAGAGGAGTGGCTGATATCAGTCACATATGATGTAATGTCTCTGGAGGATATAATAGTACTGGAGTGTTATAAGAGGAGTGGCTGATATCAGTCACACATATGATGTAATGTCTCTGGAGGATATAATAGTGCTGGAGTGATATAAGAGGAGCAGCTGATATCAGTCACATATATGATGTAATGTCTCTGGAGGATATAATAGTACTGGAGTGTTATAAGAGGAGCGGCTGATATCAGTCACATATGATGTAATGTCTCTGGAGGGTATAATAGTACTGGAGTGATATAAGAGGTGCGGCTGATATCAGTCACATATGATGTAATGTCTCTGGAGGGTATAATAGTACTGGAGTGATATAAGAGAAGCGGCTGATATCAGTCACATATGATGTAATGTCTCTGGAGGATATAATAGTACTGGAGTGTTATAAGAGGAGTGGCTGATATCAGTCACACATATGATGTAATGTCTCTGGAGGATATAATAGTGCTGGAGTGATATAAGAGGAGCAGCTGATATCAGTCACATATATGATGTAATGTCTCTGGAGGATATAATAGTACTGGAGTGTTATAAGAGGAGCGGCTGATATCAGTCACATATGATGTAATGTCTCTGGAGGGTATAATACAACTGGAGTGATATAAGAGGTGCGGCTGATATCAGTCACATATGATGTAATGTCTCTGGAGGGTATAATAGTACTGGAGTGATATAAGAGGAGTGCCTGATATCAGTCACATATGATGTAATGTCTCTGGAGGATATAATAGTGCTGGAGTGATATAAGAGGAGCGGCTGATATCAGTCACACATATGATGTAATGTCTCTGGAGGATATAATAGTACTGGAGTGATATAAGAGGAGCAGCTGATATCAGTCACATATATGATGTAATGTCTCTTGAGGATATAATAGTACTGGAGTGATATAAGAGGAGCGGCTGATATCAGTCACATATATGATGTAATGTCTGTGGAGGATATAATAGTACTGGAGTGATATAAGGGGAGCGGCTGATATCCTTCACATATGATGTAATGTCTCTGGAGGATATAATAGTACTGGAGTGTTATAAGAGGAGTGGCTGATATCAGTCACACATATGATATAATGTCTCTGGAGGATATAATAGTGCTGGAGTGTTATAAGAGGTGCGGCTGATATCAGTCACACATATGATGTAATGTCTCTGGAGGATATAATAGTGCTGGAGTGATATAAGAGGAGCGGCTGATATCAGTCACATATGTTGTAATGTCTCTGGAGGATATAATAGTGCTGGAGTGATATAAGAGGAGCGGCTGATATCAGTCACATATGATGTAATGTCTCTGGAGGATATAATAGTGCTGGAGTGATATAAGAGGAGCGGCTGATATTAGTCACATATGTTGTAATGTCTCTGGAGGATATAATAGTGCTGGAGTGATATAAGAGGAGCGGCTGATATCAGTCACACATATGATGTAATGTCTCTGGAGGATATAATAGTACTGGAGTGATATAAGAGGAGCGGCTGATATCAGTCACATATGATGTAATGTCTGGAGGATATAATAGTACTGGAGTGATAAGAGGAGCGGCTGATATCAGTCACACATATGATGTAATGTCTCTGGAGGATATAATAGTACTGGAGTGATATAAGAGGTGCGGCTGATATCAGTCACATATGATGTAATGTCTCTGGAGGATAAAATAGTGCTGGAGTGTAATAAGAGGAGCGGCTGATATCAGTCACACATATGATGTAATGTCTCTGGAGGATATAATAGTACTGGAGTGTTATAAGAGGAGCGGCTGATATCAGTCACATATGATGTAATGTCTCTGGGGGATATAATAGTGCTGGAGTGATATAAGAGGAGCGGCTGATATCAGTCACATATGATGTAATGTCTCTGGAGGATATAATAGTGCTGGAGTGATATAAGAGGAGCGGCTGATGTCAGTCACATATATAGATGTAATGTCTCTGGAGGATATAATAGTGCTGGAGTGATATAAGAGGAGCGGCTGATATCAGTCACATATGATGTAATGTCTCTGGAGGATATAATAGTGCTGGAGTGATACAAGAGGAGCGGCTGATATCAGTCACATATGATGTAATGTCTCTGGAGGATATAATAGTGCTGGAGTGATATAAGAGGAGCGGCTGATATTAGTCACACATATGATGTAATGTCTCTGGAGGATATAGTACTGGAGTGTTATAAGAGGAGCGGCTGATATCAGTCACATATGATGTAATGTCTCTGGAGGATATAATAGTGCTGGAGTGATATAAGAGGAGCGGCTGATATCAGTCACACATATGATGTAATGTCTCTGGAGGATATAATAGTACTGGAGTGATGTAAGAGGAGCGGCTGATATCAGTCACACATATGATGTAATGTCTCTGGAGGATATAATAGTGCTGGAGTGATGTAAGAGGAGCTGCTGATATCAGTCACATATGATGTAATGTCTCTGGAGGATATAATAGTGCTGGAGTGATATAAGAGGAGCGGCTGATATCAGTCACACCTATGATGTAATGTCTCTGGAGGATATAATAGTGCTGGAGTGATATAAGAGAAGCGGCTGATATCAGTCACATATGATGTAATGTCTCTGGAGGATATAATAGTACTGGAGTGTTATAAGAGGAGCGGCTGATATCAGTCACACATATGATGTAGTGTCTCTGGAGGATATAATAGTGCTGGAGTGTTATAAGAGGAGCGGCTGATATCAGTCACATATGATGTAATGTCTCTGGAGGGTATAATAGTACTGGAGTGATATAAGAGGTGCGGCTGATATCAGTCACATATGATGTAATGTCTCTGGAGGGTATAATAGTACTGGAGTGATATAAGAGAAGCGGCTGATATCAGTCACATATGATGTAATGTCTCTGGAGGATATAATAGTACTGGAGTGTTATAAGAGGAGTGGCTGATATCAGTCACACATATGATGTAATGTCTCTGGAGGATATAATAGTGCTGGAGTGATATAAGAGGAGCAGCTGATATCAGTCACATATATGATGTAATGTCTCTGGAGGATATAATAGTACTGGAGTGTTATAAGAGGAGCGGCTGATATCAGTCACATATGATGTAATGTCTCTGGAGGGTATAATACAACTGGAGTGATATAAGAGGTGCGGCTGATATCAGTCACATATGATGTAATGTCTCTGGAGGGTATAATAGTACTGGAGTGATATAAGAGGAGTGCCTGATATCAGTCACATATGATGTAATGTCTCTGGAGGATATAATAGTGCTGGAGTGATATAAGAGGAGCGGCTGATATCAGTCACACATATGATGTAATGTCTCTGGAGGATATAATAGTACTGGAGTGATATAAGAGGAGCAGCTGATATCAGTCACATATATGATGTAATGTCTCTTGAGGATATAATAGTACTGGAGTGATATAAGAGGAGCGGCTGATATCAGTCACATATATGATGTAATGTCTGTGGAGGATATAATAGTACTGGAGTGATATAAGGGGAGCGGCTGATATCCTTCACATATGATGTAATGTCTCTGGAGGATATAATAGTACTGGAGTGTTATAAGAGGAGTGGCTGATATCAGTCACACATATGATATAATGTCTCTGGAGGATATAATAGTGCTGGAGTGTTATAAGAGGTGCGGCTGATATCAGTCACACATATGATGTAATGTCTCTGGAGGATATAATAGTGCTGGAGTGATATAAGAGGAGCGGCTGATATCAGTCACATATGTTGTAATGTCTCTGGAGGATATAATAGTGCTGGAGTGATATAAGAGGAGCGGCTGATATCAGTCACATATGATGTAATGTCTCTGGAGGATATAATAGTGCTGGAGTGATATAAGAGGAGCGGCTGATATTAGTCACATATGTTGTAATGTCTCTGGAGGATATAATAGTGCTGGAGTGATATAAGAGGAGCGGCTGATATCAGTCACACATATGATGTAATGTCTCTGGAGGATATAATAGTACTGGAGTGATATAAGAGGAGCGGCTGATATCAGTCACATATGATGTAATGTCTGGAGGATATAATAGTACTGGAGTGATAAGAGGAGCGGCTGATATCAGTCACACATATGATGTAATGTCTCTGGAGGATATAATAGTACTGGAGTGATATAAGAGGTGCGGCTGATATCAGTCACATATGATGTAATGTCTCTGGAGGATAAAATAGTGCTGGAGTGTAATAAGAGGAGCGGCTGATATCAGTCACACATATGATGTAATGTCTCTGGAGGATATAATAGTACTGGAGTGTTATAAGAGGAGCGGCTGATATCAGTCACATGTAATGTCTCTGGGGGATATAATAGTGCTGGAGTGATATAAGAGGAGCGGCTGATATCAGTCACATATGATGTAATGTCTCTGGAGGATATAATAGTGCTGGAGTGATATAAGAGGAGCGGCTGATGTCAGTCACATATATAGATGTAATGTCTCTGGAGGATATAATAGTGCTGGAGTGATATAAGAGGAGCGGCTGATATCAGTCACATATGATGTAATGTCTCTGGAGGATATAATAGTGCTGGAGTGATACAAGAGGAGCGGCTGATATCAGTCACATATGATGTAATGTCTCTGGAGGATATAATAGTGCTGGAGTGATATAAGAGGAGCGGCTGATATTAGTCACACATATGATGTAATGTCTCTGGAGGATATAGTACTGGAGTGTTATAAGAGGAGCGGCTGATATCAGTCACATATGATGTAATGTCTCTGGAGGATATAATAGTGCTGGAGTGATATAAGAGGAGCGGCTGATATCAGTCACACATATGATGTAATGTCTCTGGAGGATATAATAGTACTGGAGTGATGTAAGAGGAGCGGCTGATATCAGTCACACATATGATGTAATGTCTCTGGAGGATATAATAGTGCTGGAGTGATGTAAGAGGAGCTGCTGATATCAGTCACATATGATGTAATGTCTCTGGAGGATATAATAGTGCTGGAGTGATATAAGAGGAGCGGCTGATATCAGTCACACCTATGATGTAATGTCTCTGGAGGATATAATAGTGCTGGAGTGATATAAGAGAAGCGGCTGATATCAGTCACATATGATGTAATGTCTCTGGAGGATATAATAGTACTGGAGTGTTATAAGAGGAGCGGCTGATATCAGTCACACATATGATGTAGTGTCTCTGGAGGATATAATAGTGCTGGAGTGATATAAGAGGAGCGGCTGATATCAGTCACACATATGATGTAATGTCTCTGGAGGATATAATAGTGCTGGAGTGTTATAAGAGGAGCGGCTGATATCAGTCACACATATGATGTAATGTCTCTGGAGGATATAATAGTACTGGAGTGATGTAAGAGGAGCGGCTGATATCAGTCACACATATGATGTAATGTCTCTGGAGGATATAATAGTACTGGAGTGATGTAAGAGGAGCGGCTGATATCAGTCACATATGATGTAATGTCTCTGGAGGATATAATAGTGCTGGAGTGATATAAGAGGAGCGGCTGATATCAGTCACATATGATGTAATGTCTCTGGAGGATATAATAGTGCTGGAGCGTTATAAGAGGAGTGGCTGATATCAGTCACACATATGATGTAATGTCTCTGGAGGATATAATAGTACTGGAGTGATATAAGAGGAGCGGCTGATATCAGTCACACATATGATGTAATGTCTCTGGAGGATATAATAGTACTGGAGTGATATAAGAGGAGCGGCTGATATCAGTCACACATATGATGTAATGTCTCTGGAGGATATAATAGTACTGGAGTGATATAAGAGGAGCGGCTGATATCAGTCACATATGATATAATGTCTGGAGGATATAATAGTACTGGAGTGATATAAGAGGTGCGGCTGATATCAGTCACATATGATGTAATGTCTCTGGAGGATATAATAGTGCTGGAGTGATATAAGAGGAGCGGCTGATATCAGTCACACCTATGATGTAATGTCTCTGGAGGATATAATAGTGCTGGAGTGATATAAGAGAAGCGGCTGATATCAGTCACATATGATGTAATGTCTCTGGAGGATATAATAGTACTGGAGTGTTATAAGAGGAGCGGCAGATATCAGTCACACATATGATGTAATGTCTCTGGAGGATATAATAGTGCTGGAGTGATATAAGAGGAGCGGCTGATATCAGTCACACATATGATGTAATGTCTCTGGAGGATATAGTACTGGAGTGTTATAAGAGGAGCGGCTGATATCAGTCACATATGATGTAATGTCTCTGGAGGATATAATAGTGCTGGAGTGATATAAGAGGAGCGGCTGATATCAGTCACACATATGATGTAATGTCTCTGGAGGATATAATAGTACTGGAGTGATGTAAGAGGAGCGGCTGATATCAGTCACACATATGATGTAATGTCTCTGGAGGATATAATAGTGCTGGAGTGATGTAAGAGGAGCTGCTGATATCAGTCACATATGATGTAATGTCTGGAGGATATAATAGTGCTGGAGTGATATAAGAGGAAAGGCTGATATCAGTCACACCTATGATGTAATGTCTCTGGAGGATATAATAGTGCTGGAGTGATATAAGAGAAGCGGCTGATATCAGTCACATATGATGTAATGTCTCTGGAGGATATAATAGTACTGGAGTGTTATAAGAGGAGCGGCTGATATCAGTCACACATATGATGTAGTGTCTCTGGAGGATATAATAGTGCTGGAGTGATATAAGAGGAGCGGCTGATATCAGTCACACATATGATGTAATGTCTCTGGAGGATATAATAGTGCTGGAGTGTTATAAGAGGAGCGGCTGATATCAGTCACACATATGATGTAATGTCTCTGGAGGATATAATAGTACTGGAGTGATGTAAGAGGAGCGGCTGATATCAGTCACACATATGATGTAATGTCTCTGGAGGATATAATAGTGCTGGAGTGATATAAGAGGAGCTGCTGATATCAGTCACATATGATGTAATGTCTCTGGAGGATATAATAGTACTGGAGTGATGTAAGAGGAGCGGCTGATATCAGTCACATATGATGTAATGTCTCTGGAGGATATAATAGTGCTGGAGTGATATAAGAGGAGCGGCTGATATCAGTCACATATGATGTAATGTCTCTGGAGGATATAATAGTGCTGGAGCGTTATAAGAGGAGTGGCTGATATCAGTCACACATATGATGTAATGTCTCTGGAGGATATAATAGTACTGGAGTGATATAAGAGGAGCGGCTGATATCAGTCACACATATGATGTAATGTCTCTGGAGGATATAATAGTACTGGAGTGATATAAGAGGAGCGGCTGATATCAGTCACACATATGATGTAATGTCTCTGGAGGATATAATAGTACTGGAGTGATATAAGAGGAGCGGCTGATATCAGTCACATATGATATAATGTCTGGAGGATATAATAGTAATGGAGTGATATAAGAGGTGCGGCTGATATCAGTCACATATGATGTAATGTCTCTGGAGGATATAATAGTGCTGGAGTGATATAAGAGGAGCGGCTGATATCAGTCACACCTATGATGTAATGTCTCTGGAGGATATAATAGTGCTGGAGTGATATAAGAGAAGCGGCTGATATCAGTCACATATGATGTAATGTCTCTGGAGGATATAATAGTACTGGAGTGTTATAAGAGGAGCGGCAGATATCAGTCACACATATGATGTAATGTCTCTGGAGGATATAATAGTGCTGGAGTGACATAAGAGGAGCGGCTGATATCAGTCACACATATGATGTAATGTCTCTGGAGGATATAATAGTGCTGGAGTGATATAAGAGGAGCGGCTGATATCAGTCACACATATGATGTAATGTCTCTGGATCATATAATAGTACTGGAGTGATGTAAGAGGAGCGGCTGATATCAGTCACACATATGATGTAATGTCTCTGGAGGATATAATAGTGCTGGAGTGATATAAGAGGAGCTGCTGATATCAGTCACATATGATGTAATGTCTCTGGAGGATATAATAGTACTGGAGTGATGTAAGAGGAGCGGCTGATATCAGTCACATATGATGTAATGTCTCTGGAGGATATAATAGTGCTGGAGTGATATAAGAGGAGCGGCTGATATCAGTCACATATGATGTAATGTCTCTGGAGGATATAATAGTGCTGGAGCGTTATAAGAGGAGCGGCTGATATCAGTCACACATATGATGTAATGTCTCTGGAGGATATAATAGTACTGGAGTGATATAAGAGGAGCGGCTGATATCAGTCACACATATGATGTAATGTCTCTGGAGGATATAATAGTACTGGAGTGATATAAGAGGAGCGGCTGATATCAGTCACACATATGATGTAATGTCTCTGGAGGATATAATAGTACTGGAGTGATATAAGAGGAGCGGCTGATATCAGTCACATATGATATAATGTCTGGAGGATATAATAGTACTGGAGTGATATAAGAGGTGCGGCTGATATCAGTCACATATGATATAATGTCTGGAGGATATAATAGTACTGGAGTGATATAAGAGGTGCGGCTGATATCAGTCACATATGATGTAATGTCTCTGGAGGATATAATAGTACTGGAGTGATATAAGAGGAGCGGCTGATATCAGTCACATATGATGTAATGTCTCTGGAGGATATAATAGTACTGGAGTGATATAAGTGGAGCGGCTGATATCAGTCACATATGATGTAATGTCTCTGGAGGATATAATAGTGCTGGAGTGTTATAAGAGGAGCGGCTGATATCAGTCACACATATGATGTAATGTCTCTGGAGGATATAATAGTACTGGAGTGTTATAAGAGGAGCGGCTGATATCAGTCACATATGATGTAATGTCTCTGGGGGATATAATAGTGCTGTAGTGATATAAGAGGAGCGGCTGATATCAGTCACATATGATGTAATGTCTCTGGAGGATATAATAGTGCTGGAGTGATATAAGAGGAGCGGCTGATATCAGTCACATATGATGTAATGTCTCTGGAGGATATAATAGTGCTGGAGTGTTATAAGAGGAGCGGCTGATATCAGTCACGCATATGATGTAATGTCTCTGGAGGATATAATAGTACTGGAGTGATGTAAGAGGAGCGGCTGATATCAGTCACACTTATGATGTAATGTCTCTGGAGGATATAATAGTACTGGAGTGATATAAGAGGAGCGGCTGATATCAGTCATATATGATGCAATGTCTCTTGAGGATACAATAGTGCT
Source organism: Rhinoderma darwinii (assembly GCF_050947455.1). Taxonomy (NCBI): domain Eukaryota; kingdom Metazoa; phylum Chordata; class Amphibia; order Anura; family Rhinodermatidae; genus Rhinoderma; species Rhinoderma darwinii. Next base: position 4,390,287 of record NC_134687.1, read on the forward strand.
GGAGTGTTAAAAGAGGAGCGGCTGATATCAGTCACATATGATGTAATGTCTCTGGAGGATATAATAGTACTGGAGTGATATAAGAGGAGCGGCTGATATCAGTCACACATATGATGTAATGTCTCTGGAGGATATAATAGTACTAGAGTGTTATTAGAGGAGCGGCTGATATCAGTCACACATATGATGTAATGTCTCTGGAGAATATAATAGTACTGGAGTGATATAAGAGGTGCGGCTGATATCAGTCACACATACATGATGTAATGTCTCTGGAGGATATAATAGTACTGGAGTGATATAAGTGGAGCGGCTGATATCAGTCACATATGATGTAATGTCTCTGGAGGATATAATAGTACTGGAGTGATATAAGATGAGCGGCTGATATCAGTCACACATATGATGTAATGTCTGGAGGATATAATAGTACTGGAGTGATATAAGTGGAGCGGCTGATATCAGTCACACATATGATGTAATGTCTCTGGAGGATATAATAGTGCTGGAGTGATATAAGAGGAGCGGCTGATATAAGTCACACATATGATGTAATGTCTCTGGAGGATATAATAGTGCTGGAGTGATATAAGAGGAGTGGCTGATATCAGTCACACATGATGTAATGTCTCTGGAGGATATAATAGTACTGGAGTGTTGTAAGAGGAGCGGCTGATATCAGTCACATATGATGTAATGTCTCTTGAGGATATAATAGTACTGGAGTGATATAAGTGGAGCGGCTGATATCAGTCACACATATATGATGTAATGTCTCTGGAGGTTATAATAGTACTGGAGTGATATAAGTGGAGCGGCTGATATCAGTCACATATGATGTAATGTCTCTGGAGGATATAATAGTACTGGAGTGATATAAGATGAGCGGCTGATATCAGTCACACATATGATGTAATGTCTGGAGGATATAATAGTACTGGAGTGATATAAGAGGAGCGGCTGATATCAGTCACACATATGATGTAATGTCTCTGGAGGATATAATAGTACTGGAGTGATATAAGAGGTGTGGCTGATATCAGTCACACATATATGATGTAATGTCTCTGGAGGATATAATAGTACTGGAGTGATATAAGAGGAGCGGCTGATATCAGTCACACATATGATGTAATGTCTCTGGAGGATATAATAGTACTGGAGTGTTATAAGAGGAGCGGCTGATATCAGTCACACATATGATGTAATGTCTCTGGAGGATATAATAGTGCTGGAGTGATATAAGAGGAGCGGCTGATATCAGTCACATATGATGTAATGTCTCTGGAGGATATAATAGTACTGGAGTGATATAAGTGGAGCGGCTGATATCAGTCACATATGATGTAATGTCTCTGGAGGATATTATAGTACTGGAGTGATATAAGAGGAGCGGCTGATATCAGTCACACATATGATGTAATGTCTCTGGAGGATATAATAGTACTGGAGTGTTATAAGAGGAGCGGCTGATATCAGTCACACATATGATGTAATGTCTCTGGAGGATATAATAGTGCTGGAGTGATATAAGAGGAGCGGCTGATATCAGTCACATATGATGTAATGTCTCTGGAGGATATAATAGTACTGGAGTGATATAAGAGGAGCGGCTGATATCAGTCACATATGATGTAATGTCTCTGGAGGATATAATAGTACTGGAGTGATATAAGAGGAGCGGCTGATATCAGTCACACATATGATGTAATGTCTCTGGAGGATATAATAGTACTGGAGTGATATAAGAGGAGCGGCTGATATCAGTCACACATATGATGTAATGTCTCTGGAGGATAGAATAGTACTGGAGTGATATAAGAGGAGCGGCTGATATCAGTCACACATATGATGTAATGTCTGGAGGATATAATAGTACTGGAGTGATATAAGAGGAGCGGCTGATATCAGTCACATATGATGTAATGTCTCTGGAGGATATAATAGTACTGGAGTGATATAAGAGGAGCGGCTGATATCAGTCACACATATGATTTAATGTCTCTGGAGGATATAATAGTGCTGGAGTGATATAAGAGGAGCGGCTGATATCAGTCACACACATGATGTAATGTCTCTGGAGGATATAATAGTGCTGGAGTGATATAAGAGGAGCGGCTGATATCAGTCACATATGATGTAATGTCTCTGGAGGATATAATAGTACTGGAGTGATATAAGAGGAGCGGCTGATATCAGTCACATATGATGTAATGTCTCTGGAGGATATAATAGTGCTGGAGTGTTATAAGAGGAGCGGCTGATATCAGTCACACATATGATGTAATGTCTCTGGGGGATATAATAGTGCTGGAGTGATATAAGAGGAGCGGCTGATATCAGTCACATATGATGTAATGTCTCTGGGGGATATAATAGTGCTGGAGTGATATAAGAGGAGCGGCTGATATCAGTCACATATGATGTAATATCTCTGGAGGATATTATAGTACTGGAGTGATATAAGAGGAGCGGCTGATATCAGTCACACATATGATGTGATGTCTCTGGAGTATATAATAGTACTGGAGTGATATAAGAGGAGCGGCTGATATCAGTCACATATGATGTAATGTCTCTGGAGGATATAATAGTACTGGAGTGTTATAAGAGGAGCGGCTGATATCAGTCACACATATAATGTAATGTCTCTGGAGGATATAATAGTACTGTAGTGTTATAAGAGGAGCGGCTGATATCAGTCACATATATGATGTAATGTCTCTGGAGGATATAATAGTACTGGAGTGTTATAAGAGGAGCGGCTGATATGAGTCACATATGATGTAATGTCTCTGGAGGATATAATAGTACTGGAGTGTTATAAGAGGAGTGGCTGATATCAGTCACACATATGATGTAATGTCTCTGGAGGATATAATAGTGCTGGAGTGATATAAGAGGAGCCGCTGATATCAGTCACACATATGATGTAATGTCTCTGGAGGATATAATAGTACTGGAGTGATATAAGAGGAGCGGCTGATATCAGTCACATATGATGTAATGTCTCTGGAGGATATAATAGTACTGGAGTGTTATAAGAGGAGCGGCTGATATCAGTCACACATATGATGTAATGTCTCTGGAGGATATAATAGTGCTGGAGTGATATAAGAGGAGCGGCTGATATCAGTCACATATGATGTAATGTCTCTGGAGGATATAATAGTGCTGGAGTGATATAAGAGGAGCGGCTGATATCAGTCACATATGATGTAATGTCTCTGGAGGATATAATAGTACTGGGGTGATATAAGAGGAGCGGCTGGCATCAGTCACACATATGATGTAATGTCTCTAGAGGATATAATAGTACTGGAGTGATATAAGAGGAGCGGCTGATATCAGTCACATATATGATGTAATGTCTCTGGAGGATATAATAGTACTGGAGTGATATAAGAGGAGCGGCTGATATCAGTCACACATATGATGTAATGTCTCTGGAGGATATAATAGTACTGGAGTGTTATAAGAGGAGCGGCTGATATCAGTCACATATGATGTAATGTCTCTGGAGGATATAATAGTACTTGAGTGTTATAAGAGGAGCGGCTGATATCAGTCACACATATGATGTAATGTCTCTGGAGGATATAATAGTACTGGAGTGTTATAAGAGGAGCGGCTGATATCAGTCACATATGATGTAATGTCTCTGGAGGATATAATAGTACTGGAGTGTTATAAGAGGAGCGGCTGATATCAGTCACATATGATGTAATGTCTCTGGAGGATATAATAGTACTGGAGTGATATAAGAGGAGCGGCTGATATCAGTCACATATGATGTAATGTCTCTGGAGGATATAATAGTACTGGAGTGATATAAGAGGAGCGGCTGATATCAGTCATATATGATGCAATGTCTCTTGAGGATACAATAGTGCTGGAGTGTTAAAAGAGGAGCGGCTGATATCAGTCACATATGATGTAATGTCTCTGGAGGATATAATAGTACTGGAGTGATATAAGAGGAGCGGCTGATATCAGTCACACATATGATGTAATGTCTCTGGAGGATATAATAGTACTAGAGTGTTATTAGAGGAGCGGCTGATATCTGTCACACATATGATGTAATGTCTCTGGAGAATATAATAGTACTGGAGTGATATAAGAGGTGCGGCTGATATCAGTCACACATACATGATGTAATGTCTCTGGAGGATATAATAGTACTGGAGTGATATAAGTGGAGCGGCTGATATCAGTCACATATGATGTAATGTCTCTGGAGGATATAATAGTACTGGAGTGATATAAGATGAGCGGCTGATATCAGTCACACATATGATGTAATGTCTGGAGGATATAATAGTACTGGAGTGATATAAGTGGAGCGGCTGATATCAGTCACACATATGATGTAATGTCTCTGGAGGATATAATAGTGCTGGAGTGATATAAGAGGAGCGGCTGATATAAGTCACACATATGATGTAATGTCTCTGGAGGATATAATAGTGCTGGAGTGATATAAGAGGAGTGGCTGATATCAGTCACACATGATGTAATGTCTCTGGAGGATATAATAGTACTGGAGTGTTGTAAGAGGAGCGGCTGATATCAGTCACATATGATGTAATGTCTCTGGAGGATATAATAGTACTGGAGTGATATAAGTGGAGCGGCTGATATCAGTCACACATATATGATGTAATGTCTCTGGAGGATATAATAGTACTGGAGTGATATAAGTGGAGCGGCTGATATCAGTCACATATGATGTAATGTCTCTGGAGGATATAATAGTACTGGAGTGATATAAGATGAGCGGCTGATATCAGTCACACATATGATGTAATGTCTGGAGGATATAATAGTACTGGAGTGATATAAGAGGAGCGGCTGATATCAGTCACACATATGATGTAATGTCTCTGGAGGATATAATAGTACTGGAGTGATATAAGAGGTGTGGCTGATATCAGTCACACATATATGATGTAATGTCTCTGGAGGATATAATAGTACTGGAGTGATATAAGAGGAGCGGCTGATATCAGTCACACATATGATGTAATGTCTCTGGAGGATATAATAGTACTGGAGTGTTATAAGAGGAGCGGCTGATATCAGTCACACATATGATGTAATGTCTCTGGAGGATATAATAGTGCTGGAGTGATATAAGAGGAGCGGCTGATATCAGTCACATATGATGTAATGTCTCTGGAGGATATAATAGTACTGGAGTGATATAAGTGGAGCGGCTGATATCAGTCACATATGATGTAATGTCTCTGGAGGATATTATAGTACTGGAGTGATATAAGAGGAGCGGCTGATATCAGTCACACATATGATGTAATGTCTCTGGAGGATATAATAGTACTGGAGTGTTATAAGAGGAGCGGCTGATATCAGTCACACATACGATGTAATGTCTCTGGAGGATATAATAGTGCTGGAGTGATATAAGAGGAGCGGCTGATATCAGTCACATATGATGTAATGTCTCTGGAGGATATAATAGTACTGGAGTGATATAAGAGGAGCGGCTGATATCAGTCACATATGATGTAATGTCTCTGGAGGATATAATAGTACTGGAGTGATATAAGAGGAGCGGCTGATATCAGTCACACATATGATGTAATGTCTCTGGAGGATATAATAGTACTGGAGTGATATAAGAGGAGCGGCTGATATCAGTCACACATATGATGTAATGTCTCTGGAGGATAGAATAGTACTGGAGTGATATAAGAGGAGCGGCTGATATCAGTCACACATATGATGTAATGTCTGGAGGATATAATAGTACTGGAGTGATATAAGAGGAGCGGCTGATATCAGTCACATATGATGTAATGTCTCTGGAGGATATAATAGTACTGGAGTGATATAAGAGGAGCGGCTGATATCAGTCACACATATGATGTAATGTCTCTGGAGGATATAATAGTGCTGGAGTGATATAAGAGGAGCGGCTGATATCAGTCACATATGATGTAATGTCTCTGGAGGATATAATAGTACTGGAGTGATATAAGAGGAGCGGCTGATATCAGTCACATATGATGTAATGTCTCTGGAGGATATAATAGTACTGGAGTGATATAAGAGGAGCGGCTGATATCAGTCACACATATGATGTAATGTCTCTGGAGGATATAATAGTACTGGAGTGATATAAGAGGAGCGGCTGATATCAGTCACACATATGATGTAATGTCTCTGGAGGATAGAATAGTACTGGAGTGATATAAGAGGAGCGGCTGATATCAGTCACACATATGATGTAATGTCTGGAGGATATAATAGTACTGGAGTGATATAAGAGGAGCGGCTGATATCAGTCACATATGATGTAATGTCTCTGGAGGATATAATAGTACTGGAGTGATATAAGAGGAGCGGCTGATATCAGTCACACATATGATGTAATGTCTCTGGAGGATATAATAGTGCTGGAGTGATATAAGAGGAGCGGCTGATATCAGTCACACACATGATGTAATGTCTCTGGAGGATATAATAGTGCTGGAGTGATATAAGAGGAGCGGCTGATATCAGTCACATATGATGTAATGTCTCTGGAGGATATAATAGTACTGGAGTGATATAAGAGGAGCGGCTGATATCAGTCACATATGATGTAATGTCTCTGGAGGATATAATAGTGCTGGAGTGTTATAAGAGGAGCGGCTGATATCAGTCACACATATGATGTAATGTCTCTGGGGGATATAATAGTGCTGGAGTGATATAAGAGGAGCGGCTGATATCAGTCACATATGATGTAATGTCTCTGGGGGATATAATAGTGCTGGAGTGATATAAGAGGAGCGGCTGATATCAGTCACATATGATGTAATATCTCTGGAGGATATTATAGTACTGGAGTGATATAAGAGGAACGGCTGATATCAGTCACACATATGATGTGATGTCTCTGGAGTATATAATAGTACTGGAGTGATATAAGAGGAGCGGCTGATATCAGTCACATATGATGTAATGTCTCTGGAGGATATAATAGTACTGGAGTGTTATAAGAGGAGCGGCTGATATCAGTCACACATATAATGTAATGTCTCTGGAGGATATAATAGTACTGTAGTGTTATAAGAGGAGCGGCTGATATCAGTCACATATATGATGTAATGTCTCTGGAGGATATAATAGTACTGGAGTGTTATAAGAGGAGCGGCTGATATCAGTCACATATGATGTAATGTCTCTGGAGGATATAATAGTACTGGAGTGTTATAAGAGGAGTGGCTGATATCAGTCACACATATGATGTAATGTCTCTGGAGGATATAATAGTGCTGGAGTGATATAAGAGGAGCGGCTGATATCAGTCACACATATGATGTAATGTCTCTGGAGGATATAATAGTACTGGAGTGATATAAGAGGAGCGGCTGATATCAGTCACATATGATGTAATGTCTCTGGAGGATATAATAGTACTGGAGTGTTATAAGAGGAGCGGCTGATATCAGTCACACATATGATGTAATGTCTCTGGAGGATATAATAGTGCTGGAGTGATATAAGAGGAGCGGCTGATATCAGTCACATATGATGTAATGTCTCTGGAGGATATAATAGTGCTAGAGTGATATAAGAGGAGCGGCTGATATCAGTCACATATGATGTAATGTCTCTGGAGGATATAATAGTACTGGGGTGATATAAGAGGAGCGGCTGATATCAGTCACATATGATGTAATGTCTCTGGAGGATATAATAGTACTGGAGTGATATAAGAGGAGTGGCTGATATCAGTCACATATGATGTAATGTCTCTGGAGGATATAATAGTGCTGGAGTGTTATAAGAGGAGCGGCTGATATCAGTCACACATATGATGTAATGTCTCTGGGGGATATAATAGTGCTGGAGTGATATAAGAGGAGCGGCTGATATCAGTCACATATGATGTAATGTCTCTGGAGGATATAATAGTACTGGAGTGATATAAGAGGAGCGGCTGATATCAGTCACATATGATGTAATGTCTCTGGAGGATATAATAGTGCTGGAGTGTTATAAGAGGAGCGGCTGATATCAGTCACACATATGATGTAATGTCTCTGGGGGATATAATAGTGCTGGAGTGATATAAGAGGAGCGGCTGATATCAGTCACATATGATGTAATGTCTCTGGGGGATATAATAGTGCTGGAGTGATATAAGAGGAGCGGCTGATATCAGTCACATATGATGTAATATCTCTGGAGGATATTATAGTACTGGAGTGATATAAGAGGAGCGGCTGATATCAGTCACATATGATGTAATGTCTCTGGAGGATATAATAGTACTGGAGTGTTATAAGAGGAGCGGCTGATATCAGTCACACATATAATGTAATGTCTCTGGAGGATATAATAGTACTGTAGTGTTATAAGAGGAGCGGCTGATATCAGTCACATATATGATGTAATGTCTCTGGAGGATATAATAGTACTGGAGTGTTATAAGAGGAGCGGCTGATATCAGTCACATATGATGTAATGTCTCTGGAGGATATAATAGTACTGGAGTGTTATAAGAGGTGCGGCTGATATCAGTCACACACATGATGTAATGTCTCTGGAGGATATAATAGTGCTGGAGTGATATAAGAGGAGCGGCTGATATCAGTCACACATATGATGTAATGTCTCTGGAGGATATAATAGTACTGGAGTGATATAAGAGGAGCGGCTGATATCAGTCACATATGATGTAATGTCTCTGGAGGATATAATAGTGCTGGAGTGATATAAGAGGAGCGGCTGATATCAGTCACATATGATGTAATGTCTCTGGAGGATATAATAGTGCTAGAGTGATATAAGAGGAGCGGCTGATATCAGTCACATATGATGTAATGTCTCTGGAGGATATAATAGTGCTGGAGTGTTATAAGAGGAGCGGCTGATATCAGTCACACATATAGTGTAATGTCTCTGGAGGATATAATAGTGCTGGAGTGATATAAGAGGAGCGGCTGATATCAGTCACATATGATGTAATGTCTCTGGAGGATATAATAGTGCTGGAGTGTTATAAGAGGAGCGGCTGATATCAGTCACACATATGATGTAATGTCTCTGGAGGATATAATAGTGCTGGAGTGATATAAGAGGAGCGGCTGATATCAGTCACATATGATGTAATGTCTCTGGAGGATATAATAGTGCTGGAGTGTTATAAGAGGAGCGGCTGATATCAGTCACATATGATGTAATGTCTCTGGAGGATATAATAGTGCTGGAGTGATATAAGAGGAGCGGCTGATATCAGTCACATATGATGTAATGTCTCTGGAGGATATAATAGTACTGGGGTGATATAAGAGGAGCGGCTGGCATCAGTCACACATATGATGTAATGTCTCTAGAGGATATAATAGTACTGGAGTGATATAAGAGGAGCGGCTGATATCAGTCACATATATGATGTAATGTCTCTGGAGGATATAATAGTACTGGAGTGATATAAGAGGAGCGGCTGATATCAGTCACACATATGATGTAATGTCTCTGGAGGATATAATAGTACTGGAGTGTTATAAGAGGAGCGGCTGATATCAGTCACATATGATGTAATGTCTCTGGAGGATATAATAGTACTGGAGTGTTATAAGAGGAGCGGCTGATATCAGTCACACATATGATGTAATGTCTCTGGAGGATATAATAGTACTGGAGTGATATAAGAGGAGCGGCTGATATCAGTCACATATGATGTAATGTCTCTGGAGGATATAATAGTACTGGAGTGTTATAAGAGGAGCGGCTGATATCAGTCACATATGATGTAATGTCTCTGGAGGATATAATAGTACTGGAGTGTTATAAGAGGAGCGGCTGATATCAGTCACATATGATGTAATGTCTCTGGAGGATATAATAGTACTGGAGTGATATAAGAGGAGCGGCTGATATCAGTCACATATGATGTAATGTCTCTGGAGGATATAATAGTACTGGAGTGTTATAAGAGGAGCGGCTGATATCAGTCACATATGATGTAATGTCTCTGGAGGATATAATAGTACTGGAGTGTTATAAGAGGAGCGGCTGATATCAGTCACACATATGATGTAATGTCTGGAGCATATAATAGTGCTGGAGTGATATAAGAGGAGCGGCTGATATCAGTCACACATATGATGTAATGTCTCTGGAGGATATAATAGTACTGGAGTGATATAAGAGGAGCAGCTGATATCAGTCACATATGATGTAATGTCTCTGGAGGATATAATAGTGCTGGAGTGATATAAGAGGAGCGGCTGATATCAGTCACACATATGATGTAATGTCTCTGGAGGATATAATAGTACTGGAGTGTTATAAGAGGAGCGGCTGATATCAGTCACATATGATGTAATGTCTCTGGAGGATATAATAGTACTGGAGTGTTATAAGAGGAGCGGCTGATATCAGTCACACATATGATGTAATGTCTGGAGCATATAATAGTGCTGGAGTGATATAAGAGGAGCGGCTGATATCAGTCACACATATGATGTAATGTCTCTGGAGGATATAATAGTACTGGAGTGATATAAGAGGAGCGGCTGATATCAGTCACACATATGATGTAATGTCTCTGGAGGATATAATAGTGCTGGAGTGATATAAGAGGAGCGGCTGATATCAGTCACACATATGATGTAATGTCTCTGGAGGATATAATAGTACTGGAGTGATATAAGAGGAGCGGCTGATATCAGTCACATATGATGTAATGTCTCTGGAGGATATAATAGTGCTGGAGTGATATAAGAGGAGCGGCTGATATCAGTCACATATGATGTAATGTCTCTGGAGGATATAATAGTGCTGGAGTGTTATAAGAGGAGCGGCTGATATCAGTCACACATATGATGTAATGTCTCTGGAGGATATAATAGTACTGGAGTGATATAAGAGGAGCAGCTGATATCAGTCACACATATGATGTAATGTCTCTGGAGGATATAATAGTGCTGGAGTGATATAAGAGGAGCGGCTGATATCAGTCACATATGATGTAATGTCTCTGGAGGATATAATAGTGCTGGAGTGATATAAGAGGAGCGGCTGATATCAGTCACACATATGTAGAATATTCTCAGCACTGGAGATATCTGACATATATTTGTAATAATGGGGGAGGGGAGGTTACTGCAGCCCATGCCACTCATCCCACCCCAAATACTACAGTCAGCCTCTTTTTCCCATGGAATGGCTGATAACAGGGAGTAATAGATTGTAATCACCTTTTCTACAGTCATCCTCTCCCCAGCCCGAAATGACTGATAACAGAGAGCAATAGGTTGTATTCCCTTGTATGCCCATAATACATAACAGGTCAGATTTGCCATTCAGAATACTGGGAAAGCTGAGTAATAACCCATGTGAGAGCAGTGATGGGGTCTGCTATGTGGCCCCTGACTCATCCCGCACCCCCTTACACATAAGTAATAGTCCTAGTGGATGATATAGTGGCGTCCACAGCGGTTTCCCCTCCTCCGCTCAGCGCTGTCGTGTTCTTACAGGGGCGAGAGCCTTGGGTGTCAATGTGCAGTTAATTCTTTCAGGCACTGAATGAGTTAATCCCCGTCCTGTGCCTCTTCAGCGAGCGACGCGTTAAATGGAGATAATTCCCCCGTTCTGGCGCACATATGGCGTATAACGATGCGGTTTATTGCAGCATATGGCGGGCACGCAGCGCACACGTGTACAGGACAATATAATGAATGGATTATAAATTTACTGGGACGATGCGGCCGTCATTTATACACGGCGATAAAATCCACAGCTGCGTCACGTAAAGGACGGGACGCCGGGTCACATGGGACACATCCGGGCCGTACTGATGGCGGTCACACCGGTCTACAGGTTATAAAGGGGGTTCTATCGCCGCCCTGCAGGAATCTCTCACCTCTGCAACCCCAGGTCACATACTGATCATTGAGGAGGAGCTCCGGCTCAGATTCCCTGCACTTAAAGGAACACTCCAGATAAAACTGATACACTGTGTCATGCCTAATGCAATAGGGGGCGGAGCATAACACAAGGATTCAAAGTGCACCAAAGAGGGTAGTCACACTCCGCCCCCTCAGGCCTGTCACTGGCCAAAACACAGCATATAGGTTTTATCTGGAGAATTCCTTTAAATCTTAAAGGGGTTGTCCAGGATTAGAGAAACATGAATGCTCAGGTTGTGTGGTATTGTAGCTCCGCCCTATGTGCTTCAAAAGACCTGAGCTGTAATACTAGATACAACCCATGGATAGGTGTGGTGCTGTTTTTTGAAGTAAGCAGCCATGTTGTTTCTAATCCTGTTCTGCCCCTTTAATTTTGCACTTTATTGCACACGTATGTGCTCTGTTGTGTCCCCTTAGTTTTTCGGCGCCTTTACATGAGTCCATTGTCACAGTCCCTCTTCCAAGTTCAGACCACCATGACACCAAGCTGGTCACAACTGAACCCCTCCCCCCACAATAGAACTGCACTAGCAGGGACGTAGCTATAGGGGGTGCAGAGGTAACAGCCGCACCCGGGCCCAGGTGCCTGATGGGGCCCAAAGGACCAGTATTATAAATGGGGTAGGTGAGGGGCCGTGTTACAGATTTTGAATTGGGGCCCAGGAGCTTCACATTTCGCCTCTGTGCACTTGTCGCCACTCTCCGCTCTTGCAATTAGGGGGAGACCAAACCAGGGGACCCCCCTCTATTTCCTTTAAATTCCCTAATAGGTCATTTCAGTAGGGTATATTTAGGGCAGACCGCTCCTTCAAGGTCCTGACCCTGCCTATTATTCTGCTCTGAAGTCCATTAAAAAGTGGTCTGTAGGGTCCTCTCACATCTTCATCTCTGTGTCCTCCATGAAGTAGCGGGGGACGGGCCTGTGAGGTCTCTTACACATGGACAACACCACCGGCTCCTCTGGCTTCGAGAGTTCCTAAGATCTTCTTCAGGCCTTTTTTCTCCTCGAAGGACGACGGGAAGACCTGTGGCTGTTCGTTGGTTTGAAGAAGCACCATTACCGTGGTCTGTTGATACCAAGAACACCACCACGGTCTGCCCCATAGGACTACATCGTGGGGACACTAAACCCTAGGGTCTACTCAAGGATAAAAAACAAGAAAATTCCATTGTTGAGAAGATGTCCCCAAAAAGTATAAAACCCACAGTGAACCCCGGAGCCAGCACTCAGCTCCCCATGAATGTTTGATGAGACTCCACGGTCGGACTGTGAAGTTCTCCCATCATGGTGTCAAGTTAATCAATGGAAGACCTTCTAGATGAACGGAAACCCTGGGCCTTCTCTTCCCGGGACTTAGGAGCGATTACCTGATATCTAGCACCGCACCAGTAAATTCACCTCATTCCCATAAACTCCGGATGTTGGGCTTGAGTTTGATTTACGTCCCAGGTTTTTAGGTTCTCCCTCCCCTCGTTTCCTCAGACATGACGGTTTTATGGCTACAACAGATGGCGCGGCTTAATGCTTTTCTGCAAGGTGAACTCAACCTTTCCATGGAGAGACGGCCACAAGGGCAGAATGTATTATAGTCAGAGATGAAGCCTTTACATATAACAGCGGCAAACGTTCCGTTAAAATCGAGATTGTTTTTTACGTTGTTCTTACGGATTTGTAGAAGGACCATGACTGGTGGAGGAGATACCTGCTGGGGGTTATTTCATTGCGTCATTCCAGGGCAAAATAGAGAAAAGAGAGGCCGATAGGAAAAGTCAAAATGGCTTCCACCCCCACAACCCTATGACCAGGACAGGAGAACCCAGTGATTGCCCCATGTCTTGTAGGAATGAAGAGCAACATGACCCAGTAGCTGGTTCATATAGGGGGGTAAAATGACCCTTCCCTCCACGGGCCGTTATGTTTATGGTAAATACAACCAGGAACCTTTGAGAAAAACATTAAACTTCTCCTACCCAGAAATGTCCTATAGTTCCTTGTCCTGATGTACCACCAGTGTGTCTGTGATACCTCTATGACGCTCTGATGCGTTGTATTACGATGAGTTTATTCTGAGGTCACATTGACCTCATGACGGTGACACGCTTTCTGGGTCACATTGACCTCATGACGGTGACGCGCTCTCTGGGTCACATTGACCTCATGACGGTGACGCGCTTTCTGGGTCACATTGACCTCATGACGGTGACGCGCTTTCTGGGTCACATTGACCTCATGACGGTGACGCGCTTTCTGGGTCACATTGACCTCATGACGGTGACGCGCTTTCTGGGTCACATTGACCTCATGACGGTGACGCGCTTTCTGGGTCACATTGACCTCATGACGGTGACGCGATTTCTGGGTCACATTGGCCTCATGACGGTGACGCGCTTTCTGGGTCACATTGACCTCATAACGGTGACGCGCTTTCTGGGTCACATTGACCTCATGAAGTTGACGCGCTCTCTGGGTCACATTGACCTCATGAAGGTGACGCGCTTTCTGGGTCACATTGACCTCATGACGGTGACGCGCTCTCTGGGTCACATTGACCTCATGACGGTGACGCGCTTTCTGGGTCACATTGACCTCATAACGGTGACGCGATTTCTGGGTCACATTGAGCTCATGACATTGACGCGCTCTCTGGGTCACATTGACCTCATGACGGTGACGCGCTCTCTGGGTCACATTGACCTCATGACGGTGACGCGCTTTCTGGGTCACATTTTTGCTTTTGTCAATCCAGAATTCCAACTGTAACAAATCTCTGATTTTCCTTCTCATTTACTATAACACAACCACACCCATGTGCTGACATAACTATGACCTGAGCTGAGACATGGACCCTACAGGAACACATCTGCTGATAATGTACAAGAGGAACCCTACAGGAACATATATGCAAATAATGTACAAGAGGAAGCCTAAAGGAACATATCTGCGGATGATGTATAAGATGATCCCTACAGGAACATATCTGCGGATGATGTGTAAGATGATCCCTACAGGAACTTATCTGCGGATGATGTAGAAGATGAACCCTACAGGAACATATCTGCGGATGATGTGTAAGATGATCCCTACAGGAACATATCTGCGGATGATGTGTAAGATGATCCCTACAGGAACATATCTGCGGATGATGTGTAAGATAAACCCTACAGGAACATATCTGTGGATGATGTACAAGATAAACCCTACAGAAACATATCTGTGGATGATGTACAAGATGAACCCTACAGGAACATATCTGCGGATGATGTATAAGATGATCCCTACAGGAACATATCTGCGGATGATGTATAAGATGATCCCTACAGGAACATATCTGCAGATGATGTATAAGATGATCCCTACAGGAACATATCTGCGGATGATGTGTAAGATGATCCCTACAGGAACATATCTGCGGATGATGTATAAGAAGATCCCTACAAGAACATATCTGCGGATGATATACAGGATGATCCCTAGAGGAACATACCTGCGGATGATGTGTAAGATGATCCCTACAGGAACATATCTGTGGATGATGTATAAGATGATCCCTACAGGAACATATCTGCGGATGATGTATAAGATGAACCCTACAGGAACATATCTGTGGATGATGTACAAGATAAACCCTACAGGAACATATCTGCGGATGATGTGTAAGATGATCCCTATAGGAACATATCTGCGGATGATTTGTAAGATGATCCCTACAGGAACATATCTGCGGATGATGTATAAGATAAACCCTACAGGAACATATATGCAGGTGATGTACAAGATGATCCCTATAGGACCATATCTGCGGATGATGTATAAGATGATCCCTACAGGAACATATCTGTGGATGATGTATAAGATGATCCCTACAGGAACATATCTGCGGATGATGTATAAGATGATCCCTACAGGAACATATCTGTGGATGATGTATAAGATGATCCCTACAGGAACATATCTGCGGATGAGGTATAAGATGATCCCTACAGGAACATATCTGTGGATGATGTATAAGATGATCCCTACAGGAACATATCTGCGGATGATGTATAAGATGATCCCTACAGGAACATATCCGCGGATGATGTATAAGATGATCCCTACAGGAACTTATCTGCGGATGATGTAGAAGATGAACCCTACAGGAACATATCTGCGGATGATGTACAAGATAAACCCTACAGGAACATATCTGTGGATGATGTGTAAGATGATCCCTACAGGAACATATCTGCGGATGATGTATGTCACGATCTGTGGGTATGTGGACCCACTGGGCCGTACCGCCGTAGCGGTATAGCAGCTGGCCAAACAGTGTACCAAGTCAATGTATATATTGTCCAAGCACAAGGTTAACTATAATAGTTCAGGCAGTAGTAACGGCTAGGCTCAGATGGGACCATAGCAGCAGACACCACACGTGGTGTAACACAGCAGGCGTGACCGGTAGCACAACACGACTCCAACTTTCTAAGGCACAGGAACAGCAGTAGCACGGGATAGAGGATACAGGTAGCAGGTACGAGTACACTGGGGATAGGATAACACTGAGGGACCATTTGCAAGACTAACACGGGTAATCACAACAACGCTCAGGCAATGAGTGAAAGGGCAGAGCTCTTTTTATAGTCCAGGGTGATCATGGGCTAATTAGAAATTATTTTCATGTGCGCGCACTGGCCCTTTAAAGCCGGGTGCGAGCGCGCGCACCCTACAGAACCCAGTGAAGCAAGGCAGAAGTGAGTGCTGGCGTCACCTACTCGAGGGGTGAGTAGGTCCGTGGCCATGGCCATTACAATGTATAAGAAGATCCCTACAGGAACATATCTGTGAATGATGTACAAAATGATCCCTACAGATCTGACTGCGCTGGACACTCACGTTCTTCAGACTTCTTCATAGTTTTTCACTACACAGCAGCGCTCCCAAAACTTGCTATGCTGGGAAATACGACGCAGCTCCATTCACTTCAAGCGCCGCTATGTTACAAAAAAGTTAAAAGGGCTTTTGTCCCTTCCTTCTCGGGGACCGCTGTCCAGAGGTCGTACCCAAGCCCATCATATCCCAGTGATAAGCCACATCACCATATGATGAGAATACCCCTTAAATAATAAGTGGTCAGGTCTCATGTCCCTTTAGTGTGCAGCCTATTGGCATTGAGCCTATCTTATTGTACAGGACCACTCCGACCTGCAGCTGCTGAGCTATCTTCAGGAATGTTCCGTGGACTTCCAATATAATATCCGGCTTCACAGCTGCTGCCGACTTGTCTTCACTCCGCACATTTACAGGTGACATCTTCTATACTGAAGGTCTCAGGATCATAAATCAGGTGGTGATATGAGGACAGAATCAGCGGAGAACCATATGGGCTGCCCCTGGGAACCTGCGCAATATTGTACTGGAGACCACCATGAAGACCCTCTACTCCACACAGAGGTCAAATGATCCGACATGGAAAAGTGTGAGAAACAAATGATGTCCAACATCTGATGGTTCGTGTCCTGGAGGGGTTGTGTCTTTTTAGGAAAAGGCTTCATTCCTTTTTGCACGGCGGTGGGATTGATCCTATAGGTTTATGTCCCGGTCAGGTCTGTATGATGTCACTTTCTTTTGATGAAGTCATCATTAGTAGTGAAAAGGCTGTGAAGTCTGTCTCACTGATTATAGGGATCTGTGGGAAGTGGACCGGAGAGGGGACCCCATACCGGAACCGGTCCTCTGGTCCCATATATAAGGCCGGGGGCCACAACTTAGGTAAACGACTGATCCAGTATTTCTCATTACCCTCTGGACTTGAAGAGCGTCCACCACTGACCCCAGCGCCTTCTTTACTGACTCGGTCTCCAGGATTCTTAGACAAGTCCAGCTGATTCTTTGATACTTTGACCTTCAAATATCCTAAAAACGTACGGCCCTGTATCGGATATTCTAGGACATATAATAATAGCACCTTATGCCACTGCCTGGTAACCAGTGTTTTATGGTGACAACCAATGCGGTGCCTGCCGATCCTCTGCTTTAGTGGTCACTGGGGGTTCACCACAAGAGGGCGCTCTCACAAACAACCAGCTCAACAAAGAAAAAGTTATCAGGAATAATCAGTCCACAATTATCAAGTGAATGGAATAAAAGACCCTAAATAAAGCGTTCTGCAACTCACCATTTTCAAGATCTCTGCTTAGTGTCAGTGAATGAGAACCTTCATTCATTCTATCCAGAGGTTGACGCTCATGCAGTTGATAGGCTCGTTACAATGCATCAGTCTAGATAACAGCAATCAGCCGAGAGATTTGTACTGCTGCTGACTATCACTCACAGAAGATTGTCTACACTGATACATTGTGACAGACCCTCAGCTGTGTAAACAAAATGAGGCATATTTCAGCCTCTGAATTTATTCCTATTCACTGACAGCAAGCAGAACTCTTGAAAAGTGTTGTGCAAGGAAAATAAAACTTGCAGGTTTTACATTTATAAATATATCACAAGACCTATCAGCAGTTTTCGGTAGACCTCCCTCCCCCATCCAGTGGTAAAAGCCACCCCCTCCCCCATCCAGTGGTAAAAGTCACCCCCTCCCCCATCTAGTGGTAGAAGTCACCCCTTCCCCATCTAGTGGTAGAAGTCACCCCCTCCCCCATCCAGTGGTAGAAGTCACCCCTCCCCCATCTAGTGGTAGAAGTCACCCCCCATCCCCATCTAGTGGTAGAAGTCACCCCCTCCCCATCTAGTGGTAGAAGTCACCCCTTCCCCCATCCAGTGGTAGAAGTCACCCCTTCCCCCATCTAGTGATAGAAGTCACCCCCTCCCCCATCTAGTGATAGAAGTCACCCTGTAATGTCAGGATAGGGACAGTGGCGTAACTACCGCCGTAGCAGCAGTAGCGGCTGCTACGGGGCCCGCGGCATGAGGCTCCGCTAGCAGCCGCTATGGCTGCTACAGCGCGACGCCACTGAACACTACGGCAGAGCAGGGAGGTATCTCCCCGCTCTGCCATTAAACATAAGACATGTATCCCCTCTCCACAGGACATGTATCCCCCCCTCTCCACAGGACATGTATCCCCTCTCCACAGGACATGTATCCCCCCTCTCCACAGGACATGTATCCCCCCCTCTCCACAGGACATGTATCCCCCCCCTCTCCACAGGACATGTATCCCCCTCTCCACAGGACATGTATCCCCCCCCTCTCCACAGGACATGTATCCCCCCCTCTCCACAGGACATGTATCCCCCCCTCTCCACAGGACATGTATCCCCTCTCCACAGGACATGTATCCCCCCTCTCCACAGGACATGTATCCCCCCCTCTCCACAGGACATGTATCCCCCCCCCCCCACTCCACAGGACATGTATCCCCCCCCCTCTCCACAGGACATGTATCCCCCCCTCTCCACAGGACATGTATCCCCCCCTCTCCACAGGACATGTATCCCCCCCTCTCCACAGGACATGTATCCCCCCCCTCTCCACAGGACATGTATCCCCCCCCTCTCCACAGGACATGTATCCCCCCCCTCTCCACAGGACATGTATCCCCCCCTCTCCACAGGACATGTATCCCCCCCTCTCCACAGGACATGTATCCCCCCCCTCTCCACAGGACATGTATCCCCCCCCTCTCCACAGGACATGTATCCCCCCCTCTCCACAGGACATGTATCCCCTCTCCACAGAACATGTATCCCCTCTCCACAGGACATGTATCCCCTCTCCACAGGACATGTATCCCCTCTCCACAGGACATGTATCCCCTCTCCACAGGATATGTATCCCCTCTCCACAGGACATGTATCCCCTCTCTCTCCACAGGACATGTATCCCCCCCCCTCTCCACAGGATATGTATCCCCTCTCCACAGGACATGTATCCCCTCTCTCTCCACAGGACATGTATCCCCCCCCCTCTCCACAGGACATGTATCCCCTCTCCACAGGACATGTATCCCCTCTCCACAGGACATGTATCCCCTCTCACAGGACATGTATCCCCTCTCCACAGGACATGTATCCCCCCCCCTCTCCACAGGACATGTATCCCCTCTCCACAGGACATGTATCCCCTCTCCACAGGATCTCCACAGGACATGTATCCCCCTCTCCACAGGACATGTATCCCCTCTCCACAGGACATGTATCCCCCTCTCCACAGGACATGTATCCCCCCCCTCTCCACAGGACATGTATCCCCCTCTCCACAGGACATGTATCCCCCCCCCCTCTCCACAGGACATGTATCCCCTCTCCACAGGACATGTATCCCCCTCTCCACAGGACATGTATCCCCCCCTCTCCACAGGACATGTATCCCCTCTCCCACAGGACATGTATCCCCCTCTCCACAGGACATGTATCCCCCTCTCCACAGGACATGTATCCCCCTCTCACAGGACATGTATCCCCTCTCCACAGGACATGTATCCCCTCTCCACAGGACATGTATCCCCTCTCCACAGGATCTCCACAGGACAGGGATACAGGTGTGATCGCTGGCATTGATAGGTAGAACGGGGGACTGAAAGTCCCCTGAAGTTCTCCATCACAAACCTCGGACTTCGGGGTCTGTGTCGGCAGCTCCGTAGAAATGAATGGAGCGCCGGTTGTGCTTCTGCGCATGCGTGACCAGCGCTCCTTTCATTTTTATTGAGCTGCGCAGACGCCGGAAGTCAGAGGTGAGTCATGGAGAACTTCAGGGGGACTTTCGGTCCCTGTTCTCCCTATCGCTGCCAGCGATCACTCATGTATCCCCTATCCTGTGGAGATCCTGTGGAGAGGGGATAGGGATACATGTCCTGTGGTGAGGGGATACATGTCCTGTGGAGAGGGGATACATGTCCTGTGGAGAGGGGATACATGTCTTTTCTTAGGACACACTGTAGGTCGCATTTTTTTGGGAGGGGGGACGCTGTATGGCGTTCCCTACAGGGGGGGGACGCTGTATGGCGTTCCCTACAGGGGGGGAGCTGTATGGCGTTCCCTACAGGGGGGGAGCTGTATGGTGTTCCCTACAGGGGGGGAGACGCTGTATGGCGTTCACTACAGGGGGGGCTGTATTGCGTTCCCTACAGACCCCCCCTGTAGGGAACGCCATACAGACTCCCTGTAGGTAACGCTATACAGTCCCCCCTGTAGATAACGCCAGACAGCCCCCCCCCCGTAGATAACGCCATACAGTCCCCCCTCTAGATAACACCATACAGCCCCCCCTGTAGATAGCACCATACAGCCCCCCTGTAGATAGCGCCGTACAGCCCCCCTGTAGATAGCGCCATACAGCCCCCCTGTAGATAGCGCCATACAGCCCCCCCCTGTAGGGAACGCCATACAGTCCCCCCATAGATAACGCCATACATCCCCCTCTGTAGATAGCGCCATACAGCCCCCTCTGTAGATATCTACAAAGGGGGCTGTATGGCGTTATCTACAGGGGGCTGTATGGCGTTATCAAAAGGGGGGGTTTGTAAAAAAGGCACTATCTACAAGGGGGGGCTTGTGTGACACCCAGGGGAGGGGGGCCCCAGTCAAAAGTTTGCTATGGGGCCCAGTCTTTCCTAGTTACACCCCTGGATAGGGAGACAGACAGGTGAGCCCTAATCTACCCGCCACTCAGTCCCTGCCTACTTGCACAGCCAATCCTAGGCGACGGC